>NW_026096168.1:0-31947 GCF_023614345.1 Adelges cooleyi | reverse complement strand
AAGTCTGCAACCACGAAAGAGCATTTTCATGTCTCGCTAAAGTACCAAATAAATTTAGAGTAGTGGTGGATTTATAGATAATGAAATAGTATATGAATAAGCAGTAACAAGCTAATATCTAAGGTGCCTAGTAAACATACCGAATTTCTGGCTAATATTTTAGTGTTTTGATAATATCTGGCCTAAAACAATTCATAGGAATATGACCTCTTAAATTAGTGAATTTATTTTTCAGTTTTAATTTGAACGTTGTGAATACAATGGAATGTCCAAACTTTTATCAATTACAAAAGCTTTAAAAATATATCGATTTTAAAAATGTTGTCTGGCTTTGTCCAAACTAGACATATGGCCAAATTATTTACATAAGTAAATACTTGATAGCTTTAAAAACATTTTTGGCTTTATCCAAAATGAACACATTCAATTTTCCACAAAAATAATTACCTAAAAATTAAGTACAAAACTAATGATTTCATCCAAATTAGACATATTCCAGAATTATTTACAAAAATAAATACTTCATAATTTCAGCAATATGTTTGGGTCCGTTCGGATTGGATCGACGTTAAACTTTTTCACTAGTATAAAACAACTTGAAAATACTTCCGAGTCACAATTATTATTTAAAAATATCTACTCACAAAAACTTTAAAATTAATAGTCTAAAGCCGACACACAGACTTATAATGGGAAGAGAAGAGGCTCCAGTGTGCGAGACCAGTCGGACAGAAGTCACAGTCAAACATATTAAACCGGCCAAATCTTAACATTTCAGACCACCTTAGCCAGGTCTATCCAGTGAGTTCACACAGAATGATTCAAACAAAATAATCAAAGTTATATTCAATAAAATTATCGAGTTAGTCGTTTCAATTGTATTACATTTAAATTACATTTTTAAAAAAAACCTAAATATACATAATTACTAATTAGCTGCAAGTGTTACCGACGAGTATTTAATTAAGTTAATTGTAACTTGTAGCCAAAGTTTATTTAAGAAAAAAAATACCATTTTAAAATTGATATATTAAAGGGCTGGATACAAGAACTTTCAGTAAGAGACAAGATATTATAGATAAGAAATTCGAGATTTAAGATTGAAGACAAAAGATAAGTGATAGGTTAGCTAAATGATAATGAAAGAGATAAGATTAAATGTTTTTCTATGGAGCGAAAATATAACTAGGTATTTTTTTTTTTTTTACAATAATTTATTGTCCTTCATTTCATTCCCTTTTTGTTCTTTTTATAAATGATAAGAGATTAGTAAGTAAATAGATGAGAGAAAAAAGTTTAGGGATAAAAATAGGAATAGGATACTAGAGATACTACATTAGAGTAAAGAGATTAGAGATAAAAATAGAGATATTGGCTTAGATGAATTGAGATAATGTATTAGAGATAATAGACTAAAAATAAAAGGATATAAGGTTATAAGGATATGAGGATAAAAGGATATATAAGGCTACAAATTTAGTTTTTAAAAGGATAAGCTGTTCTAACGGTGTGCGTCTCATATAAATTATCATCCACTACAGCTACTGAATAATTCATTGTAAACTTACACAGAACCCTTGTAATTTGGAAGTGTGACACTGGCGGCCGTCAATTTGCAATGTATATTAATTGTACTTTATATAAATAAAAAAGTTAAGTTAATACGGACCCGTATCCATATCCATGATTCAATGTTTTTCCGCGGAGCGAAGAAAATAACTAGGTTTTGTCTACAAATGTATGTAAATAAAGACATATGTTGCTATTTAAAAAAACCAAAAATCCCCCTTTTTTTTCTGTTTCTGTTTCAATGTCCGGGTTTTTTCGTGTAACTCCAGTTTTTCCTCAAGTAGTTCTAGTTTTTCCTCGAGTAGCTTATGTGTTTTTGCGTGTTCTCGTGCTCCTCTTTTCATTTTTCGCATCATCGACTTTGATGCTTCGTGCAGCGGCCAAGGCCTCATACCGGTTCTGTAGCGTCTCTGAGGTACCAAACCGGAAACGGTGGTCGGGCTCTTCAAATCGATTTCCCTTGGCCCAAGATGTCCAAACGGCTTGTTTGCAAATGCTGAAAACACCATTTTCTTGGTATCCGGCACGTGCCTAGCCATTGCCAACCACAAAAACTGCACCAACCATTTGGTCATTCTTAAATATTTGTTTACAGCTTTCTATCGACTCCAATCCACAGGGGAAATCTGTATAATTTGTTTGCAATACCATATTGTTGTAAAAAATGTCAAAAAAAAAAATGTTCTATCAGCCAGCACACGACTATTGTTGTTTTTTATCATCATAGTACATATTTTATAATCATATTTTTACTCAGCCGAATAATAAAAAAAAATGTATATTATTCTTTTTTTTTTTTTTTTTTTTTTTTTTTTTTTTTAAATAAAGACAATATTTACAATCTGTATACAATAAAACAATAGGTAAAAGAGCTGAAATAGAAACTAGACAAGACGACGTGAAAGAAGGGAGCGTCCATTAACACTACTTCCAAATAGGAATTTAAATTTTCAGTTTAAGGGATTAGTACTTTTTTACATTTTTTTTTAAATTGTATGTTAAGAGTTGAGTAAATCGCGTGACCAGTTCCGTTTTAGTCGGGAATTGTGAGAGAAGCTAGCTTAGATATAAGAGGATTAGAGTGGTTGAGAGCGTTTGTATGGATTTTTTTATAGTGGTAGGAAGCAAGGGATGTTAGCATTGGTATGTTGAGGTCATTGTGTAGGGTTCGGCTACTTACATACCAGGGAGCGTTTGTGATGAGACGTAGGCTTATTGATTGAAAAGATTGAAGGATGTTTAAGTTAGAGATTTTAGTAGTTCCCCAGACTTGAATACCGTAGGTCATTGCTGGACGTAAGAGTTGTTTGCAAATTAATATTTTGTTATTTAGAGAAGTTTTTGATTTAAGGAGATGTCTAAGCTTGTAAAGTGTAAGGTTTAGCGATTTTCTTTTGGTCTTAATGTGGGTTGCCCAAGTAAGACTCTTGTCCAGGTGAACACCTAGGTATTTCACAGAGTCATCTAAGGGAAGAGCTTAATTATTTAGGAAGAGAGGGGGGATGTTTTTAGGTCTAAGAGTGAAGGTTATGTGAGTGGATTTAGTTTCGTTAATTTTTATTCTCCATATGTTGTACCACTCTTGAAGTTTTAGCAGGTGTTCTTGGAGATTTTCAGTTGAAGAGAGAATACCAGAGCTAGAAGAGGTAATTGCTGTGTCATCGGCAAAAGTGGCTAGGTTAGTATAGTTGGATTGAGGTAGGTCAGCTGTATAGAGATTATATAGGGTCGGAGCTAAGATACTGCCTTGGGGTACGCCAGCTCTTATAGGGTGGGTGTTGGAGAGTTCATCTACGCATCTTACCACGAAAGTTCGATTTGTGAGAAAGGATTTCAAAGTGAGAAATAGAGGGGATGGAAGAAAGAGAAGTTTAAACAAGAGTCCATCGTGCCCGACACGGTCAAAAGCCTGAGCGACATCAAGGAACACTCCTGAACAAAATTGTTTTTGTTCAAGGGATGTGGATATATTATCAACTAGTCTGTGTATTTGATGTATCGCAGAGTGCTTAATTCTAAAGCCAAATTGGGCGTTGGGGATCATTTTTTTTCATTGATTAATGGATTTAGTCTTCTTAAAATGATTTTTTCCAGGATTTTGGAGAAAGTCGGGAGCAGACTAATAGGTCTGTATGAAGCAGGAGAATCAGGGGGTTTGCCTGTCTTATGAATGAGTATGATAACTGAGTGTTTCCACGAAGGTGGGATGTAGGAGAGGCGGAGTATGCTGTTATAAATGTATGTAAGAAATAAAACTGCCTTTTTTGGTTGTTTTTTGGCTATTTTGTTTGTTATCATATCGTGACCAGGAGATTTATTATTTCTAAGTTTTTTAATAATTTTTAAGACTTCAGAAGGGGAAGTATGATGAGTGGGAAGACACATTGGCAGGGTGTTTTGTAAAGTGGTTTTAACAAGCTGGCAGTGATTTATATTTAATATGTCCGGGTGAGGTGTAAATCTATTTTCTAGATCTGATGCGAATAGATTTGCTTTGTCAAAGTTAGATATGGCTAGGGAGTTGTCAGGGTTACGTAGGGGAGGTATTTTACTTTTTTCGCTTAGAGTGTTTTTTGTTGCTCTCCACAGTGAGTTGTCGGAGTTTGAGAGCGATTTTAAGTACGATAAATATTTTTCAGAGTTATGTTTCCGAAGGATATTTCTTAAGGAGTTTGCAAGTTTGGTATAGTTTGTTTTGTCATTAGGCACATGGGTTCTTTGCCATTTGCATCGGGCTCGGCGTTTATCGATAAGGAGTTGAGATATGTGAGGGGGTAGAACTTGTGCTGAGTAAGGAGTAGTTGGTGAAAGACTAGACGAGTTTTTTGCTGAATTTTGGGTAGCAGATGTAAAAGATAAGACAGCGTTATCCAAGTCCAAAGGTGTCTTCAGAGGGGTGTTAAGTGAAATGTGGTTTGATAGTGTATTAGAAAATTTTTGCCAATTTGTTTTACCGGGGGTGATCGTCGGATAATTTGTTGTACTAGTGTGGGTATTGTTTAAGGTTAAGATCACAGGTGTGTGATCAGAAGAGAGGTCTGATGTGTTGATAATAGTATGGTTTATATGGCTGGGAAGATTTGTTACAAAGAATTCTAATACATCAGGTCGCCTATTATTGTGCGAGGGCCAGTAAGTGGGGTTTGGTGGAGAGATTATTTTTAGATTATTATTTTGTATAAAATTATTAAGAGCACGGCCTCTAGTGTTGGGTGAGCTAAATCCCCACGAAGGGTGTTTAGAGTTAAAGTCACCACCTACTAGGAAGTGGTTGCCAAGGGAGCGGAAGAAGAGGGTAAAATCATTTGAATTTATTACTTGCCCAGGACGAAAATATGCTGAGGAAATAGTAGTTGGGATATGGTTCAGTGTTAAGGAAATGTTAGTAGCTTGTATAGTGTTGTTTTGATAAGGTGGAAGTATTGTATGTTTGATGAAAGATTTTATAATTATAGCTGATCCAGCGTGAGCAGTACCGTCGGGGTGATTGCAGAGGTGAGTTGAGTAGCCTGGTATTTTAAAGGAGCTGTTGAGTGTTAAATGAGATTCGCTTATAAGTAGGATGTCTATCGATTTAGATTTCAGGAAGGCGGAAAGTTCATTTTTTTGATGGATTAGACCATTTGCATTCCAAAGAAGGATTGCGATCGGATGATGGATATTACTTTGTCTATTTGTCATTGTTAGAGAGAATAAGTTTATCTATAACAGTAGTGAGGAGAGATATTAAAGGATTAATAATAGATCTAAAATCATCAAGAAATGACGCCAGTTGGAAGGCTATGGGGTCGGTATTTGGGGCGGAGGTAGGGGGGGTAGATTGATTTTGGAGGGCGTTTTTAGTTGCTTCTACATACGATTTTTTGTGTGAAAAATTCATAAATGGAGTAGTGCTTACATTAGTAGATTTTATATTTTTTTCGAAAAAAGTAGGGTTTTCTTGAGCTGGAATTTTCTTTTTTGAGACGTGAGCGGCTTGAATCTTTTTGTAGGCTGGGCATCCTCTATAATTAGCAGGATAATCTCCACCACAAAGTGCACATTTGGGAGGTAGGTTTTTAGGTTTTTGGCAAGTGTCGGAGATGTGAAGTTCACCACAGCGGACACATTTGGGGGGGGGGGGGGGGGTGGTTACAGTACGATTTATTATGACCAAAACCTTGACAACGGAGACATTGGATTGGTTGGTGATTTGCCCGGGGCTCTTCAATTTTAATTTTAGTGTAGTAAATGTGATCTATGTCAAAAACGTCTTTATTGCAGGGTCCAAATCAACAAAAAATAGAGGAAGTGGTGTTTTGGTATTGCGCTGGAGAACATTTGTAATATTTCTAGGCGAATGTCCTAGGGAGACAAGTTCTTTTTTAATATCCATTATTGGAGTTGAGTGGTGGAGGTTTCTAATTACCACCCTAAAAGCTCAATCTTGTTTAAGCTGATATGTATGGAAATCTGCTTTTTCAGTTTGTAGATATTTAATGACGGAGCGGTAAGAAGCCGCTGAACTGGTGGATAATTTGATGCCATTTGTGGAGCTTTTAAAAAAAAGGGTTCACCTTTCGTTAGGGTATTAACGGCTTCACAGAATGCCTTATAGTCTTTTACAAAGCGGATGAATATTGGTGGTGGAGGTTTATTTTCAGCTTTTTTTGTATTGGAATTTGATGAATCATCCGTGCATTCCATCTCATGGTTTTTTTTTCCCGGTTCATCATTTTGTTGAGAACTAAATAGGGAGTATCTATTCGGAGTGACAAATTGTTTGGAAGCTTTTGAAGGATGATTAGGCGAGTGATTAGGCGAATTTACACGTTCGAGGGGTTTTGGTGATGACCACCCGTCAGACGAGACGTTCACATGAGAAAAGTCGGTTGAGGTATTTGACACACTCTGTAGACGCGATTTAGAAATGACTAGTGGAGGTACGGTTTGGTTTATTTGTGACATTACGATTTAACGGCACTACGGCCGTAACCGGTAACGCTGATAACGCGCGGAATAGCAAAGATTATTACTTACAGCCAATTAATGAAGTTGTGTTTTACTGATTCCCGAGTGGAATAGTATACCGATTTTCGTTTAAAACCCGAAATCGGAAAGAGCGTTATTTGATTAAAATTTTGGTATAAAATGTATTCACTAAATGTACAAAAGTGATACACACTGGGTTATATAAAGACGAAGCAAATATATAATGCGTGCACATGGCGACTGTACGCCGGCGAAAATGATTATTCTTTTGTTTATCATTATTTTTTCACGATTTTGATAACAGATCTCCTTACGTTGAATTAGCCAAACGCTTTCCATTTTTTTAAGTCTTCTTAAAAAATAATATTTTTTTATGTTAAACAACCTAGATTTTAGACCACCGTTAAAAGACAAATGTCCTATTAAAAAATAAACTAAATACGACTAAAGATTCAACTTACAATTTGGCATTTTTTTGAATACACGTAGATGCATAATATTGTTGTAGAATATTTTCTATTTACAGTCACCAACACTTTACTTGAAAATAATTTATTTTATAAGATAACTATTTAAGCTAAAAAAGTTTTAAAAGAAAATCGAATATTTTGAATATAATAAAGAATCGATAAGTGATAATCATGAAGAAATGACGATAAGTAGATTTGTGGAGAGAAGTGGCATGACTGGCCACTCCATATTTATGGGATGAGAAGGAAAAAAAGTATTAAATTACCTATCTAAGTTATTATTTTTTTTAGATTTTATTTGTTCTACTAACATAAACAAAAAAAAAAAATGTATTTAAGTTACATTTTTATCGAAGAACAACTTCGTTCTTTGAACGATGAAATCACCTTAAGAATTGGCACGATGTAAGCGGTTTTCTATTTTTAAATACTCTGCAAAAACTTTTCCAAAAATGATTTACAAATATGTTTGAGGTACACACTATACTCACTATAAATCACATTTTCCACGCACCCAGTGACGGTTAAATTATTAATGCTTTTACCGTTTTTGCTGCTATACTTGTATGACTTGTCGAAGAAATCTTTGATTGGTTTTGGTTGTTATCGATTGATGGTGGGCAAGTGGTGGTTAAATTATTAATGCTTATACCGTGTCTGCTGCTACACTCGTATGACTTGTCGGTGAAATCTTTGATTGGTGTTGGCTGTTATCGATTGATGGTGAGTGCCTATTTTTTATTAGAATAAAAAAAATAGTTTTATTGCAAAACTTTTCGTCTTTTGGATGTTGTTTTTTACAATAAACATCATATTAATAATATTTAATAATAAAAATAGATCGCTTCGGCATATACACGATGGTAAATTTGACATATGACACCAATTTTCTCTGAAAATAATTCTGCAGCATCCGAAAAGAAAAATATCTTAACTAATTTGTTTTAAGTGTTTAGGGTAAGATACTGAAAGTTTAAAAATTCAAAATTAGCTATTTTACATGCTTTTCTTTAACTCACTAACACATACCTACTTACGTTTATACGGGTATTTTTTAAATCTTGCAAAATTAATTAATCACTTACATTTATTGAAAAAATAATTATTTAGAGATTCAAATTATCATATTTATTGTTGAATTCCAGAGCTCTAATTTATTTTATTTTATAAAGATTAATTTACTTACAATTTATCTGTCGATAGTAAGTTTTGAGTAATTAATTAAAAAAATTGTGAAGTTCCATTAAAGTTTAAAAACAACTTTTGAAAAGTGGATATCGACCGGTTACAATGACAGAAAATTAAATTATAATTCTTTTTTTAAAAAGTTAAATAAATATATACGTTCATATTTAATTTTCAAAAGCTGATAGCGTTGTGAAAAACATTTTATAAGGTAAATTTTTGGTAGCTTTAAAATATTACAAAATAATATAACTAAAAACAGTTTTATAGTTGTTCATAGTTTTGATTGAAAAACTAGTAAAAGTAATCAAACAAAAACGGTTATCAACCAGTCTAATATTTTCAGCAATTATTCTCAACTCTTTGGGGCCGCTTTTGTTATGGCCTTTGTTATGGTGGTAACCACTTATATATGTATATACATTTTTTTTAACACTATTAGAATACCATGTGATTACTTATTATTATTTCGATTTCTTGCATGTAATAATAACCATATTCTATATTTCGTTTTGCTGATTTCATCATTTTTTAGCTAGCCTTTGAAGGGTGACTTTTATTGCTGTCGTTTCTCGCACTCCAAAGAGTTCAATTAAAGTCGATAGGGCTAGAATATTTTTCCTCGAAAATTGCATAATTATTTTAAGAGATTTTGAGAGTCTTTCGTTGTACGGTTCGCCCTGTATACGTTACGATACTCGTTTTATAATAATATTATAAGCGACCGCGGAAATCGGAAAAACTCCAAAAGGTCATTAAAACGTCTGTCGGCGGACGAGGCTGTCAGTTCACACCATGTGCTCTCTTCACCCATTTTCCTTTTACCCTTCCCATTTTTTCGCTCCGTAAGGGGAGGTACTACTCGGGGCACGGCACAACGGCATTATTTCGATTGTTATTATAATAATATTATTATATGCACGAGTGGGGCGAAATCTGACGGTGCAAAAAAGCAAAAAATATTGAAAATAATCTATCAGACGAACTCGGTAGTTGTGGTCGCGAGGGGCGGTGGTTTTCTCGAAGGGGTGAACATTATTATTATTATTATTATTATTAAACGTGCGAGACGCGTCTAATAATATATATCTATATATATATTTATTTTTCCACACCGGGAGTTGCAGAGCAGTGTTCGACCGAGCTTTTCTGTGTTCCTGCGCCGAGGTCTGTCGGCGGCATTAAGCAATAGCAAGAGGCGGGGGCGGGGGGGCGCGAAAGATTTTTAAGGGTCGTAGTGTGCCGCCGGAAAAGGGGTAGAAGGGTATTGTCGAACGGCAGGGTAGATGACACACAGACGTCGCGACGGCCGTGGTTGGTTTTCTATTGTCAATATACGGTTTATGTGTGTGTGTGAATTTGACATGTTTGCCAGACTAATCACCAGTATGGTGTACTGTGTGTGTGTACGTCATATAGCCGTGTGACACGAACACACACTTCACGGTTTACCGCAATAATAATAATAAAAAAAATATATATAAATATATATATATATATATATATATATATATATATACCAGCGGATTGCCTCTCTGCGATAGTACCGATTATCGCAGCTCGTCAACGTCGTCGGTCCCGCGCCGTAATAACGCTTGTCGGCGTCGTTAATGGTGTTTTTTTTTTTTTTTTTGTTACCCCTCCAACGCAGTATTGTACACATATTTATATATATATACACACACACATCGAATCTCGCGCCTTAAACTCGAATAACAAACATAAGTAGTATAATAATATACTACTTACTCGGCAGAGTTCCTCTGTCCGGTTAGCAGGACCAATTTTTGTGTTTTGTACCACACACATTGTGTAGAAGCAGAATAGAAGTGTGTGGTAGCTATTTCGTTTGTGTTGTTATTTTAGCAGCCGGCTTAGCCAAAATGGTTATTTGAACACAAAAGCGTAAGACGATTTGTTGACATTAACATTATGTCTTGCCGCCGGTTTCTGAGCGTCATTCTAAAATTTGCGTCACGTCACGGAATATGTGAAGAGATTATAGTTAAGAGATAAGAAATGGGGTATCCATAATGGAAGGGAATAGGAGAGAAGGTGTAGGAGTAGATTAGAAGGAAATCGGTAGGATAGAGTAGGACAAAATTAAAAGTGACATATCACTATATCCGGAATGGCCTTGGAAGGAACAGCCGTAGACCTAATGACAAATCAGGGGTGTGAGGAAATGGCTATTCTTCTATTTGTTTTATCTCTGTTACTGAAGCATATTTATGATTGACACAATTTGCTGACCTTTTTTAGACATGCAAAAAATAATGATAGTGACTCATGATTTGCTAGTTACTACTTTCAGTGAAATGACCTTCGACCAAAAAAACTCACTAAAAAATTCACCGTTTCAACAACCCTTAAAATACCGCAGAGGTCTCATATTGTGCTACTGGTCTCACGCAACCACATATTCAACACCGTTATCGGTTTCCGGATTAGAGTCACGTTCGTAGTATTTTAAATTGATGGAGTTTAATTTAGTAAATTAATCATTCTTTAGATATTTTCACTGAAAACGTTTATCAAATTATCAAGTACACGGGCGACTACTTTTCAGGCATTTGGGATTCTTACAACAAAAAACGATAGGAGACTATCAAGTTATTTCTTTCGAGAGCTAGTATTTTAAAACAATTTTATATTTACATTCTATACTCAGTGTGATTATACAGTATTCAATGCTTATAGGGTCGGTAGACATTTTATATTATAATTTTAATACGAGAGAGCGAGAGTGAAATATTTATTTTTAGTCAGTGAAATTCGTCAAGTATCTTCGTGCACGAAGTGGCG
Source organism: Adelges cooleyi (assembly GCF_023614345.1). Lineage (NCBI taxonomy): Eukaryota > Metazoa > Arthropoda > Insecta > Hemiptera > Adelgidae > Adelges > Adelges cooleyi. The sequence continues at coordinate 20,947 of NW_026096168.1, read as the reverse complement.
ATGCGTGTGCACATTAAATTATGTACACAACAATAGTATATTACACATTCGTTCGAATAAAGGAATCGCGTAGATACAATCCGACCACACGTTCCTTTTCTAAACGTTAAGAAAAAAAAAAGATCACGACCTCTTAGGGAAAACTATTATTACATCTAGACGGGAAAATGCAATAAAAATTAAGTTTCATAACAAAAAAAAATGTATGTATTTGCTAAAATTAATCACAAATCCTAGATACTAGACAGAGTCTGTAAACCTAATCTGAACAAAACTGGGAACATATAAAATATTTCAACTAGAAGGGAGGGGTTGGAAAAAAAGGTTCTAGGCCTAAAATGTATTACTAAGTTTCAGTGGATTTCAGAAAGGAGAAAGAATCATTTATACTCGGAGAGCAAGTGATAAATAGAGTAGAGCAGTTTATGTATAATAGAGAACTCATTAAAGAAGATTGAAGAAGGTAAAAACAGACAACGCTAGATTTATGTGGTCAAAAGATACTATTTACAGTAAATTGACAATTAAGAGAGAAGAGAAAATGGTATTCAACTGTATTCAACTGTAATGAACTCAACAACGATACGTGGAATTGAGTGGTGGAAACTGAGTTATACCCCTTGACACCTTATGATATTTTTTTTGTTTGTCAGCGTATATTGATAATACTAAGTCTAAAAATTATTCCATACAAATTTGGAACTAACTAGACTTTTTTAAAAAAAGTCATAGCGCCTTGTAATTAGAAAAATATTTACAGTCTTTGGGGTAAAAATATTTTGACCGGGAAGGGGTGATCTTTTAACAATTATGGTCTAATAAAGTACTTTCCAGGTACGGTTTCTGATCTATGTATTTGCCAAATGAAGAAATCTGGTCAGCGGCTCAAAAGATATATCCAGAATCCAGACATCATTGAGGATATCGGTTTATTCTGGGCTCCGCGTGGAAGCTAAAATATAAAACAATATTTGTTATTATTATTTTCCGAGAGAATGATTATCTTATTGTTAAACGAACCGTCTAACGTATAGACCAGTATACAGGGTGTATACGTTAGGCTTCTCGCGCTAGCGCTTTTGTAAAAGGATTTTTGCTTAAAGCGGAAGCGCAGTACGACGACGACGTTTGTAACAATTATACAACAATAACAGCAACCATATAATAATAATAAAAAACTTTATATAATAAATGATCACCCTGGCGAATGACAGACGAGGGCCGTATTCATTGTAAATCAGAACGGACAGGTCTCTCGCTGTCTTGATCTCTCTCTCTCTTTCTCATCTCTCACTTTTTGCGACCAAGACGAACCGACACGTTCGCGTGACAAATATAATATTATTTATTATCATCATTATTGTACTTGTACAAGTGTTATATTCGTATACAATGTGTGCATACATATATTATTATTATTATTATTATTATTATAATATCTGTCGCGACCGTGTTGTGAGTGCTTATTTATGCAATTTTTTTTTCTCCATTCTAACACAACGGTGTTATTAATAACGATGAAATACCATCACCACTAACCACCCGGTTGAAATGTAAACGTTGTAAATGGAAATCCATCAACTGTCGACGGGAAAAACGCTTCTCATTGAAAAATCTCATTTCATCGGGAAGGAAATATTGTTGTAGCGTACATTTCAAACGACTATCGCAGTTCTCTCGTCTTCCTCTTCTTAACGGCGAAAGCAGAGTGACAAGCGGGTTTTCGCGTCGTAACCATTGTCGAGATAATATAATATATAAATATATATGTATATGTATAATAATAATAGTATTGAAATATTATATTATATATTAATCGAACGACAAACGACGACCCGTCAAGAATGTCCTTAAAAATGAGAAAGGGGGAGCAAAAGCACGACCGGGTGTTTTTCGCATCGAATCTCATACTCTCATTACAAATACAATAATACAATCATCATCGTTGTTGTCACCGTACAGAATTTGTATGCACAAATATATTGCCTCTGGCGATAATGCACGTTAGATTGGTGGGTAGGGATTTTTGTAATAACATAACATACCTATCGCCGTTATGAGCTTTGAGCTTCGACCGCTTTACTTTCAGTTTACAGGAATTAACGTTCACGGCAATAACAAGTCTCGAAGGGAATTCCCAATATCATTTGCATATTTCGGTTATGTTAGGTTCACATAACCGAAATATGCAAAATTAATTTTTGAATTTGTATACTGTACTATAGAATTTAAATTTGTAGCTACGTTCAGTAAATACTTGCAAATATATGAATTACTGGGCAAAAATGATACCTATTTTTTCTGTTCTAAAGTTCTGTTAAGAAAAATTAGTTCCACCAAAACTTTTTAATCAAAAAGAGCTACTGAAACTTGTATTTAAAATAAAATGTAATACTTAGTAGGACGTTTACCCCTGGTTTTAATGCATTTTAAATATGTTTACTCAAAATGCGTTTTACTCGTTCTAAGATCTTACAAATAAACAAACTTTTTTATAAATAAGTGGTATAACGTCCTCTTGAATTCGATTTCTGATTTAAAGCCATAACTCGAATACTATAGTTGTGTTTTCTGCACGAATTTATATAATGTTTTCTCAATAACCAGTAATAGTATCTGTACCCGAAAATTTGAGCCAAAACCGAGGCTTTTGTGCTGGTTCTATTAAAAAATGAATTTCCTTCTTAATGATATTCTTATTTTAATATATTGCCATCGTTAACAAAAAAATTAACTTAATTTGTAGCAGACAATAGCAAGTGCATAATACCTATATTTATATACAGTAGTACCTATTCACAAAATACACATACTTTCAAGACAGTAAAAGATGTTTAAAAAAATTAGGTTGTCACAAAGTCCGAATACTATGACCGTCGCATGAAACAAACAAATTAATTATTAACGAAGCTACAACGCCTACCCAATCAGTATAGTATTTCAATAGGTTGGAAACAAATATTGTGAAAAATGAAATTTATTCATGCAAAAAAAAAAAATGTAAAAGCCAGTATATTAGGGCGAGGTATGTAACAGGTCTACAGTAATTAGTGTTATAAATTAAAGTGATAAAATCACTGTCAAATAAATGCTTCAATGTGAATTTGTAGATAGCAAAATATCGATCAGTCCAAACTATGAATAGTATAAACTATACATCAGCATAGTGAAGAAGTACCAAAGTAAGGTTCAGTGTTCACAAATTCGCATCGAAGAGTTTTTTTAAAATTGAGTTTATTACTCTTATTTATAATAATAATTAGAATAAACCTACACCATCCCCCTTCTAATTCTCCGGCATCACCGTGCTGACTTTATTATGTTTATGGCGTTGGAAAAATAATACTTCTAAAATGTGGACTAAATTTAATCTTTCCTTTGTCCTGATTTAACATTTTTCAAAAAGAAGAATTATACTTAAATATTTTCTGACTTCAAACTTGTCTTACATCTTAACATTACAAAATAGAAATATTACCCGAATTATTTAACCGATACTGCAACATACATACACAGGCAAAGCGTATTTTATGCCAATCCTATTTATAGCTAGTTCTCTTATCTGTTTTGTGTACTCAAAAAGAATAATTAATTATTTTTACCGTCCCACAAAAAAAAAAATTATGAGAAATTTAAGTAAGTAGTTTTTTTTTTGTATATAACTTGCTAGTGGAAACGTGGAACGACATCTACTGCGGCACGACTAATCATCGTCTTGGGTTTCTTCCACTAGACCGCGCACGACGTTGTTGGTATTATTTTTTTCTTAAACGGAAGCATTAATAACGATATAATGATTGTTATTGCTTATAAATGTTGTAAAATATTAAATAAAAAAATCCTATGTTTTAGCGGAATAAATGTTATGATTGACAAAAAACGTGTAGGTCAGTTATTAGGTATTTAAATACATACTCAGTTAATAAAATTAAATAACGTCAATAAAATATAAGCTTAGTGGCTTATGAGGATTATACTTAAAAGTGATATTTAAGTAAATAAGTTATAATATCAATTTGATTCACAATAAAAACTACTTTATATTGTAGCATTTAGACAATTACATTAGTAAAAAATAGTACAGCATAAACCAGCATAGTAGAAATCAATACTGTATGAAGAAAAAAAAGAAGGTTAAAGACAATTGTTAAATCTGAAACTTATTTCATCACAATTGAATGCTAAAATGTGAACCTGTGGGTAGTATAAACCAGCACAGTCCGAACCAGTCAAAAGTCTGAACCAAATTAACAATTTCAACTAGAAACAAAACATCTGTGAGTCATTATCTGCCATAAAAATGGATTCTTAACAACTCTGTGAGTTATAAGACAAATGCTTAGAAAAACATAGGTAGCTAAGATTTCAGTTCTAATTGATAAAAATTATTATGACCTTGAAGAATGCTAACTTATTTTTGTAAAAGTTATTGACGTTAAGTTATTATAATATAAGACAATACATATTATGTCAATTAAAAATTAGCCGTTCCAAAAAAAGTCTTAAATTTATCAAATACATTATAGTTAAACTGTAATAAAATAACTTTTTCCACCAAGTTTTGTAGCCGTGTTTCGAAGAAACTTTTTAAATAACTAACAACTCTGTAATAATAAGACACAATCTTTCGCAAATGTGGCCAATATGCTTCATTTATCCTTTTTTGGGAACATGAACCAGAATCAGCTAAAAAAAGTTAGCTTTTTGAATATTGGGTAATAAAATAATACCATTTTATTGACGTTTTTTGACAATGTATTATGTTATTTATTGAAGTATACAGATTTACTAGTTTTAAAAAATATACATAATATTTTCTTAACAGTTACTATTTCATAAATACCAAACAGTTTTATGTTTATCAATATTTCCCAAAAATGTTGACCAATCTACACTGAACATAGATAGGCATTTCGATGCGAATAATATACTAATTAGTCCCGATTGTAACTTTATCTCCTACGCCGTATGCGAAACCCAAACCGTAGAACCAAGTGCCCGATATCTCATTGACGTAATTATCCATTTCATCTACTACATATTGCACCATAGTCGTTTCTTCTGGTATCAACTTATTGCTCTTTGCGTTCATAAAATTGTCCATTAAAATGGATACAGAAAATGTGCTGTTTGTGGGGATATTGCAATAATTGTAGGTGAACCAATATACGCAACGTCTATAAACATCCGTAATATATTCATGTATGCAATTTATTTCGTAATCGACCATGTCCGCGGTGGCTTCGTGTTCAGACAATTTAGACGAGATCGACGGTCCTAAAGTTAAAGTATACTCGGACAATCGTTCCAGGCCCTTCATTACACTATGCATAGGTTTTGTTTGAGGAACAAGCAAGTAAACAAAGACCAACGCGTCCATCATGCATTTAAACCACGTTGACATGCTGTGGAGTTTGATCAACAGCATGGTAAAACAATAGTAATATTTTTGAAACGAATCCATTTTTTCGATGTGGCAAACCTGTATAAAACGGTTTACGTGAGTCTTATAATTCTTAATAATCTCGCCGTACTTGCACATGAGCATAGTCCAGATGTGTTTGTGTTTTTCCATGACGTTGGATTCGTCAACTGGGTTCTGGTTCAACGATATGGCTTCGAGCGTTGCGGAAAGTGGATCCGCAATTTCTGTGCATTTCGTGTTTAAGATTTTACCGTCAATGCACCGCCATCCAGAATGACGCACCAACATGTTTAATTTATTAGCGACTTCCAGTTTTTCTGATTCGCTCATATTACCCGACACCACAACGCGTGTAGAACAAAGCACGGTAACCCAAATTAGTATTGAAATCAATGTTTGCGAATGCATTATCGCAGGGTCGAGAAAGCAGAACACAGTAGTACTATTCAATTAAAAACTAAAGAATACAATGCTAAAATATTTGATAATTGTACTTATTTAATTTTTTTTTTTTTTTGGAAACATATGCTAAGACTATTTGCTAATAATATTTGCCTCGTGCGTTAGATTTACACACAACACGGCCCACTTGTATATTAATTTAATCGCTCTTGTAATTTAGACGGTGACAATGAATTCTGTGTATACGTATGTTTTACTAATTTTATTAAAATTATTTATCTGTTAGGCATACGTTATATTTTTAGGTTGTCAATCATTGTTTTTTTTAAAAAGGCATCTACCATCTAAACTGAGAAGTTCATTCTTAGATGTGACTTGATGCTTTGCTCGGCCACAATGATCTCCCAAATAGAGTTGGGCAAGGGTAGATAAAACCATAGAAAATTAGGGATTATTCCAGACCATTTAAAAACTCTTAAAGCTCTCTGCGAATTTCGTCAAAATGAAAAAAGTTACTGGGGGCTATGCCTGATTGATGTTTTTTAAAAGTATAAAATGTAAATTTCGGCTGAATAATATTCACTGTATAATAATTTTTTAGCTCTTTATTAGGTTAGCCGTTGTTTTTTATTTCAACACGCAGCTATACCGTGTAGTGTTCACAATGGCCTAATGTTTGCACTAGCTCTGTTTAATAAAAACAAAAAAACAAAATTTCTTTGTGAGTATTTTATGCGATCACCTGTATACATAAAACAATTTGATATATAAGTTATAAATAAATTTTTTAATTAAGTTGTAAAGCCAAATCTGATCACCTTTCAAACTACGATATTTAAACTTTATATAGGCTTCCGTTAAAATGATAGGTTTGATACGGTCAGAAGGGTAGGTCAGTAACTTATGAACTTCACATTTTAGTATCCTGTCGTGCTCAACTAGGTTACTACCTATCATCCCGTCTCCTGAATTATGTAGTCTTAATGCAGTGGCTTTAGCATGTGCCTTAATCTCTAAGTAGAGTGGAGGTAAGCCCAGTAAAGCATCTAATGTTACGGCTGGCGCTATTCTCACTGCTCCAGTGTTGGCTAGGCACGTTTACAGTGTGACCATTGCTCTACTGACTCTATCTTGAATTCAAGCTTGCCAGTTTAGTTTCTTATCCAGAATTATTACACCTAAGTATTTTACTTCTGGCTTGAAACTTATTTCTTGTCCGCTTAATATAAAGATTTTGGTATTGCCAATATTTTCCTTGCGAGCATAACCATCTCGGCTGGCAAGTTATTCGCATATGCTTGAACGTAACACTTTTCGTCCAGCTCTCGTGTGCAGGAGTCTAAAACTAGGCACCACAGCAGAAGAGAAATAATTCCTACCCGTAATCATCCACGTTTCACTTTCATCACTGATTTTGAGCTGTTTAATTGTCCTGTGATTAATCGATATGTTAACATGGTGTTCATCCTTTTATTAACGAGTGATTCAACGCTATGATCCAGTGCCGATTCACACATTGCATCGAAGGGTGTATTATTAAATGCCCTTATAATGGCCAGGAACAAATCCGTGACATACGTTTTATATTCTACAGCTTTCCAATCTTTGTTATTAAGTTTTGCAAAAATGTATCAGTTTATTTACCTGTTTGATATGCATGTTGATTCCTGTGTAAGGGGTACATATTAAGAGGTCCCTCTTTAATATGCTGGTCAATAAGTTTTCCATCGTCTTTAGTAAGAATGATGTAAGAATTATTGGTCAAAACGGTTTCACTTATAACAATTAACGTGGTTAGGTTTCAGTATAAATACCACCCTGACCATCCTCCAGCTCGCCGGTTTATATCCGAATGCTAGACATAATCTGTATATTATACATAGGTGTAGAACTATTATGTCCAATCCCTCCTGTAAGTCTGTGGCCTATTAACTTCCCCGAAGGTCTTAATAGCCTATGTGATACCGTCTGGTGTAAACACTTTCCAATTGCCAATTGGTTCGAGTAACAGAGTTCCTCGATGCTTTTTGTTTAATCCGTTCAGTGTTTGAAGTTGAGCCCCAAAAATGTATGCTCACAAGATGTGTTAAGTTTTCTTAGTTCCAAATCTATACTAGTTGTTCTGGTTAGTTCGCTTTGGGCTCCTATAGAACTCTGTTCCAGCTTTTTCCACTCTCAAAGCCATATGACAGAGAAGGTTCAGAGGAGATTTTCCATCCCGCTATTCTCTGGACTTACTCTGTTTCATCATACAATAAGATCTATGACTTCTTTACTGTTCCTGATTATAAAGGTAGGTTCATTCCTTTTATTCAGTATACTTAGGTATGTTGTCATTAAGCAGTCCTTTAGTTTATCTCCTCTTTGGTTGATATCACTGCTTCCCCATACATGTAATAGTAAAATTTAATTAGGTATCATTATTTTATTATTTGGTATGTTTAAAAACACTGTATATTATTAAGGTATATTTGTCTTATAAAAATGAAATGAATATCCGAAGCTATCCGGATAGTTGATCAATTATCCGGATATCCGAAACTATCCGGATTTCGGATATCCGTATCCAAATTATCCGGATAATTCGGATATCCGAATATCCGGATAAGCCCAACCCTACTATTTAGTAATTTATACTTCAACAAATACAAAGCTGATGTATTTTTGTTGTCTGTAACTGTTTTTAAAACGGCCTTATTTGATTACAGTTACTCCAATAATCCTAACACAGATACTTTTGGAATTACAAATGTATTTTTTAGGCACTTTATAAATTATGTGTCAAATATAATAATTAATTATACGAAATGGTATGTCAGAAATGAAGATGGTATTATTGTTTTAAATAGTCTATATAAAACCAACGAACTCAACCAGAATAAAGGGATCTGTCAATTGTTACCTATCATAACAATGTATTCATAACAATTCTGTAGGTTATAAGACAAATGCTTGGTAAATTAAGTTTGGTTGATCAATTTTAGTCTTATTATATTATATCTTTTGATATAAACTTCACTGATGAAAACATAATGAGAGTGTGCTAGACACGATTATTTCTTTCATATTAAACTAATTAATTAAATTATTAGTAAAGATCATAATTAAATTATTCTATAAGACTCCTTTTAACGGTGCTCGTACCTACGTGTATTTAACTGTGCTCGAGGAGTGTTCTTGTTTAAATTATGGTATTCGTGTGTTACACAATCAACTGTATTTGTAGAATTTATAAATATATTATATTTTATATCTTCAATACATTGTTTTACTTATTAATTATTAAAAGAAAAAATTGCAGAAAATATTAATAAAGAGATCGTTTTATTTATTTGAATATAAAATCGAGTCTTATATTATTATTTATCGACAGAATAAAAATTTAAAACAATCGCTTCCTTGGTAAATGATTAGGTAAAAACGCCATTGGCCAAAGGTAGGGATCGTTTCAGCGCGTACTGTTCAAATATTGAAACAATATGGTTTTATACTAAATGCGAGAATACTAATTTATACTAAGATTACTCATATACAAATTTATCGGTTTGAAAAAAAAAACGAAAAAGTTATACTGCTCATATACATTTTATAAAAGCCATACCATATTATCCGAAACCAGTAAACAGTTGAAAATTATTTGGACACCCTTCGGTGTCAATAAAATAAAATAGAATTAGTATAGTATAAACCGGAAGAATTCAAACCTAAGACAGTTTAATCTAGTACGGTTTAAACGAAGCACATTAATAAATAAGCATAGGGGCTCAATAAACAAGATGGTTCTTGCGCATGAGCAGTAAAAAGGTTACTATTAACATTCTCAGCAATATAATAATATAAATTTATTACAATATTTATTATTTATTGATATATGATGATTTATTAATTTTAAAATACATATTTTCTTAACAGCTATTATTTTAGAATTCCAAAACTTTTTTATCTTTATTAATACTTACAAAAAACGTAAGACAACGATTTTTTTTTATTAGTTCCTTTAATATTTACTAAAATTATTTTAATCTATGTGTATATGCAAAAGGTTGTAAAATAAAATGTCACATTGACAAATTTTGTTTGATATAAAGTTACGTATTAACACATAACTGTTTTAAACAAAAATATCTATATAAGTTGGATACACAAAATATTGTAATAATTAATTAACACTATAAATCGACAAAATAATATTTTAATTAGTCCTGATTATAACTTTACCCTCCACGCCGTATGCGAAGCCCAAATCGTTAAACCATTTGCTAAAGATCTCATTAGCGTAAGAATCCATTTCGTCTACTACAAATTGCAACATTGTAGTTTCTTGCGGTATCAATTGGTGGCCTTTAGAAAACGTAAAATAATCTATTAAAAAGTTTGCAGTCCATTTTCTGTATGTTGGAACGATGCAGTGACGGTAGTCAAACCGATATATGTTCTTTTTATATACTTCCGAGATAAAATGGCCTATCAAATTTATTTCGTAATCGACTACGTCTACGGTGGTACCTTGTTCGGACAGTTTCGATGACAATGTCGGCCCTATAGTCAAAGTATACTCAGTCAATTTGCCAGTGGCTTCCATTACACCTATACCTTTATACTTAGATTTTTTTTGTGGATATAGCGAGTAAATAAAGTCCAACGCGTCCATCATGCATTTAAACCTCGGCGACATGCTGTGGAGTTTGGTCAACAGCAATTGAAAACAATCGTAATAACTTTGAAAAGAGTCTGCCCAATCTTTTTCATTCCGACAAACCCATAAAAAATTATTTATTTGATACTTGTAAGTAAAAATAATCTCGCCGTACTTACACATAAGCACAGTTGCAATCTCCTTGTGTCTTTTGAAGACGTTAGATGGGTTGACCGGCATATGGTTCAACGATATGGCTTTGAGTATTTCGGAAATGGGATCCTCGGCTTCTGTTCTTTTTTTTTTTAAGATTTTATTGTCCATGGACCGCCATCCCGAATGATGCACCAACATGTTTAACTTAAGGATAAGTTCCGATATTTGTAATGCACTCATCGTATCCGACTTAACGCGTGTAGAACAAAGTACAACAACCCAAACTAGTGTTGAAATCAATGTTAGCGAATGCATTATCGTCAAAATAACAAACTATTCGATTAAAAACTTTAAATAAAGTGCTTAAAAATTGAATTACAATTTATACTTATTATCTTTCGTCTTGAAACACGTGCCCAGACGATTTGCCAATGACGATTTGACAATTTGCGCGGTGGTCATGATTTATACACAGCGATCACTTGCTTATTAATTAAACGCACTTGTAATTGACACGTGTTAAACATTATTTTAAAAAAAGTCATCTACCATCTATAATATTTTACTTTATTAACTATTTTCCCAAGACATTTTAAACCAAGTTGTGAATGTTCAAGGCTAATCTGATTATTCAAAACCTTCTTTCGGTAAAGACTTGGTGAAGTTATCACCAAGTGGGTATCTACCTACTGATCCTTTGATTCTTTGAATATATTTGGCATACCTAATCTTCATACTTCTTTCGAATGAAATGATGCCTGACAATAATATGATGAAATTTCGCATCCCTAACTAAATGGGTAGAACTTTGATTATCTATATAAAATAGAGATTGAATTCTTTCATCTTTAGTGATCTTCTGTTACAGAAGATTAAGCTATATAATCTCTTTAACTAGCAGATATGTATTTAGCCTAGATATGTCGAGCTAAGAGTTACTATCGATTGTCGATGAGATTGCCACGTTATTGTTGAAAACCCCAGCATGTAGAGATGTCCAGATGTTGATTTTATTGTCTCCATATCTTCAGCAAAATCTGCATCTTTAAATACAGTAAAATCTGATTTATTTTCAGGTTTATAGTACAAGCCTTAGGCAATCGTTTTTTTTTTAACTGTTGGATTGAATAATTGGATAGAAATCTACTAACATAGCTAACATCATAACTTCAGTTTGATCTCGTTACTTGTGACATAATTAGTCTTTGTGTTATTTTTCAAAATATACTTGAAATATTTTTTTCCAAATTTTCAAGTACTTAAAAATTTTAAAACAAATTCAAAATTTTATAAATTTCATTCAATTGTTTTACTTACTTAAGGTCAACTTTCAAAGCTTTTTTGTTTATTCTGGTACATCATGCTATACTTGTTTGATTCATAACTTTTTTTTTAATAATTTTTTTTTTCTATAGGTAACCTTAAAGTTTGGCATTTTACTTAAAAGTGATATATTTAAGAGCCTATAACTTTTTATGACAAGAACAAAAAATTCTGAAATTTTTACAGCATTTATTCATTTGTATGTAGAACATTTGGTAAAAGTTTTGTAATGGAGACATTTTTTGACTAGGCGCTGTAAGACATTTCTCAAATTTTGTATTGTAGGATTAAGAATAAATTTTTTTTTTGTTTCAGTTATAATAACAATTTTTTTAATATTACTGCTATATCAGGTGTTCCTTGACTTATGTGGTTGTTGTTAAATACTCAAAATTTATTCAAAAGCTAATTTTTTCGATTCTTTATCAGAAAAATGTTATCATAAATAATATTGTATTTACAGCGCCGTTGTTGAAAGAGGTATTATGATACTATTGTAGCAACCCTGTAGCCCTGTACGTATGTATTGCAGGCTGTTTGAGTGTTGTCACAATCGTGGTGATAGGTTTTTAGATATTTAATAGAATAACTTCAGAGTAAATCACAAACATTTAATTTAATATACTTATAAAACATGTACAACGACAAACAGTTAATAGCATAAGTTCAGTATGCTTCAAAAATATGATGATTAAGACAATTATAAGCCGCTTAAGACTTCAAAAGAAGATGATAGGTAGAAACTTCAAGTGTAGTGTATGGTGGTCCCAGCACATCTGCCCTGCTATGACTGAAGTTCTCCCTTATATGTTGGTCCGCTCGCTGAATGGCCGTGGGAATCCTCGCAATTATCGAAAGTCCGCGTGTGGATGACCTCGCTCGTCCATGGCATCCGCTTATGTCAACGGTGGAGGAAGGGTAGAGGCATGAGAGTGCAGTCTTCGCATGGTCGAAATTGGCTAGCTTCGATGTGAGATTCGCACGATAGTTGCCAAAAACGTTAAGTTTCTCTTAGTGGTTGGCCTCGTGTTTGAGGTCAACTGTGAACAGAATTGCAAGTTGTCTGCTTTCGCAAGATGCTGTAATGACCTTTTGGGTCTGATGTGAAATCGGCACGTGTGGTACATTCATATTTAGCAATATTTAACAATGAGAAGTTATATAATATATAGATATATGTATATGTTAGTCCTGATAAGTTGTACAATGTAATAAATATATAAATGCATCTATTAGCCCTGATAAGGGTGGGTCCGTTACACTATTATTATGACTGCGAAATTCAAAGTCTAAAAACTTGTACTTTACTACAACCTGAGAGTTAAATCAAAATAGCCGGTACAAATTTATGGGGCCGTGTCCGTAGTCTATTCCTTTAAAAATGTTGGGGTCCCTTCTTGAGGTAATACTAACGAAAATCGGCGCCTCCACCAAATTGTAACGTGTCTGTTTGGCTAGATGGCTAGGCTAGGCCGAAACGACAGTCGATAGGGTTACATTAGTGGACCCGAAGACGAGACGGATGGCTAAGCCATATCCACACTTAAATATCCCTAAAGTCTCATTTGTATATTGCCTGAGGAGCTTAACAGGCGATCGTACTACTAAAAAAACTTAATTCTCAAGTGTGCAACGAAACGAAAACCGGTTTATTAAATAAATAAATAAATAATACCTCTGCCTGGATCCTAAAGCGTTCTCTATAGTTATTCCAGGTAATGGCGGAGTTGAACGGACACACGAGTACGGTAAAGTTAAATGAAATATAAAATAGTAAGGTAACGTGAAATAATAAGTAATGGCTTTAGAATAATTAGGTCGCGGTCCGAAGATGGTAGTATGTCAACTAACTGGGCATCGTTGCCCCTGGCATTGTCCCGTATGTATGTTGTCTTCCCTACCTGTAATGGCTTACATGCTAATTGAGGTAAACTGCAAATAATGCATATTTGGAGGCGACTGGTAACGGGCAGCTAAATGTGACCGTTACGATACTCATAATTATACACCAAAAAAACAGGTATTACGAATGAGGCAGAATATAGTTTCTATATGTACTTTTTCAATACTGTATATTTGAGTATATAGTTAGTCTATTACATATCATATGACAAAGGTAATAAATATTCTAATAATGATATAATGTTTAAAATATTGTCAAGACCTTTAACACTTATTAATATTTGCATTAACTGAAATTAAATTGAGCTGGTTTATGTAGACAGAAAATATGGGTATAAATATATTAGACTTTTGCCTGTTCAAATAAAAATTTCCAAATATTACATATTCCTAGCGTACTTTGTCATGAATTTTGTTTTTCCATTTGATTAACCTAGGAAATTTTAATTTTTCATTGAACAATTTTTACATTAAATTACCTAATCAAAATATTTACAATTTTTGAAAAAAGATACCTTAAGCTGACATAATATAAAACTTTTACATCACTATTTTGTCATTCCCCGTACAAATTATTTGGATTAAGTTAACGGCCTATTGAAACCAATACAATTGGAAACCTGATAAAATGTTTAAAAAAATTTAATCACTAAAAAATAAAACACGGATTTTAAATTGTCATACTTAAATCGTTCATCTATAGCAATTTATTAGCTTCGATGTGATTCTCAAAAGTTATTGGTTTTACACTAATGGTTTTTATTGTGCCTTTGATTGCAATAAATGATAAAAAGCTAAAGATCACACTTGGGATAGGTCTAATTATTATTTATAAAGGTTGAAAACTATTTTTGAGTTTATTAACTTGAAATTTAGTATTTTATGGTTTAATTTATACGTACCTACTAAAAAAACTATTTAAAATTAAAAAAAATTTCCAAATTTTTTTTAAATTGATTTAATTTTTACTTTAATAAAATAACCTCCACACAAGTATAGGGTAAAATTGAAAAAAGTTTGAAATCAGAGACTGCAAAACCATAATTTAAAATGTTTTACATTATTATAATTTTAAAAATTCACCCTTAAAAACTGTTTAGCTTACAATTAGATGCAAAACGATTTTTGTCACAATCTTTCGCAAATGTGGCCAATATGCTTCATTTATCCTATTTTGGAAATATGAACCAGAATCAGCTAAAAAAGTTAGCTTTTTGAATACTGGGTAATAAAATAATACCATTTATTAACGTTTTTTGACAATGTATTATGTTATTTATTGAAGTATACAGATTTACTAGTTTTAAAAAATATACATAATATTTTCTTAACAGTTACTATTTCATAAATACCAAACATTTTTATGTTTATTAATATTTCCCAAAAATGTTGACCAATCTACACTGAATATAGATAGGTATTTCGATGCGAATAATAAATTAATTAGTCCCGATTGTAACTTTATCCCCTACGCCATATGCGAAACCCAAACCGTAGAACCAAGTGCCCGATATCTCATTGACGTAATTATCCATTTCATCTACTACATATTGCACCATAGTCGTTTCCTCTGGTATCAACTCTTTGCTCTTTGCGTTCCAAAAATTTTCAATTAAAGTGGATACAGTCAATGTTCTGTTTGTCGGGATACTGCAATGTTTGTGGGTAAACCAATATATGCTATGTCTATAAATATCCGAAAAATATTCGCGTATGGTATTTATTTCGAAATCGACCATGTCCTCGGTGGCTTGGTGTTCGGACAATTTAGACGAGAGTGACGGTCCTAAAGTTAAAGTATACTCGGACAATTGTTCCAGGGCTTTCATTACACTATGCTTAGGTTTTTTTTGAGGAACAAGCGAGTAAACAAAGACCAACGCGTCCATCATGCATTTAAACCAGGTTGACATGCTGTGGAGTTTGATCAACAGCATGGTAAAACAATCGTAATACTTTTGAAACGAATCCGTTTTTTCGATGTGGCAAACCCGTATAAAACGGTTTACGTGAGTCTTGTAATTAATAATAATCTCGCCGTACTTGCACATGAGCAAGGTCCATATGTGTTTGTGTTTTTCTAGGACGTTGGATTCGTCGACTGGGTTCTGGTCTAACGATATGGCTTCGAGTGTTGCGGGAATGTGATACGCGATTTCTGTGCGTTTTCTTTTTAAGATTTTAACGTCGCCCATGCAACGCCATCCAGAATGACGCACTAACATGTTTAATTTATTAGCGACTTCCAATCTTTCTGATTCGCTCATATTACCCGACACCACAACGCGTGTACAACATAGTACTGCAACCCAAATTAGTAATGAAAACATTGTTTGCAAATGCATTTCACAGGGTCGAAAAAAACAGAACACTATAGTACTATTTGATTAAAAACTAAAGAATACAGTGCTAAACAATTTGATAATTGTACTTATTAAATTTTAATTTTTTTTTTTGAAACATATGCCTAGACTATTTGCTAATTTGCTAATAATATTAACACTTGTATACTATTTTAATCGCTCTTGTAATTTACACGGTGACATCGAAGTCAGCGAAAATCCGTGTTTACATATGCTTTACACAAATTCATTTAACTCATTAGTTGGTTGGGCATACGTTAAATTTGTAGGTTGTCAATCATTATTTTTTTTAAAATGGCATCTACTATCTGAACTGACATGTTTTTGCATGATTACAATGCGTTTTATTTTCTCTGTATCTATAAATAAATTTAGAATCACTAGACTGTTTCCTTTAATAATGATATACATAAAATATATTTATTTGTGCAAAAACTGTATGCTAAAATCGAATTTATAAACATTTTAGTATGAAATTTTAAATGGTGAATGAGAGTTTGTGTTTTTCCGTTGCGAAGTATAATTAAGTACTCTTGTCTTGTATGTCAAAAAAACAACAACAATATAACATACAATATGTTAGCTTATAACCTAAATTCTTATTTTTTTTTTTAATTTACAGTGTTTGTTCTAATTTATAGTAATTCAATAGTTTACAGTCTCTAAGTTCTTGTCTAGTTCTCCAATCTAATAGTACTATGTCTTCTGTATACTCTTTTATGTGGATTTTATTGTGGTTTGTCTTATATAAAGAGAGTTTATAAATTGAAAACATATTAGTTAGTATGAATAAATATATTGATAAGTATGTAGGGGGAGGGAATTAGAATAAATAGTTTTTATTACACACTTTGGGGATATAAGTAGAATTGACAGGGATTTTATTCAATTTTATCACTTTTATTTATAATGATTCCTGTAGACCTCTCCGTTTCTCGTTGCTTTGATTCCATTATGCCTATAATCTACTGTACTAGTCCTCTCAGTTAAAATCTCTTTCAAATAAACGCTTTGATGCTTATTTGTAATCACAGACATCAATTTAATATTTTCTAACATTGCTGGCTTACACTGTGCTCGATTTGGACTGTACTAGCTTGAGTATTCTAAATACTGATTTTCCCGTCCCCACTATGCCCCGACCCTACTGTACTGGTTATTTAATTTTTTTGCAAAAACATAGTGGACCAAAGTGTAGCCTTTTACAATTACTTATTTAACAATAACCTTTTTTTGGAGAATTTAAAAATTGTATTGTTTTAATAATAGTGTAGAAAGCAGTATCACAAAGTTAAATGTTTACGAGATTTGATCTAGTCATAATATTATAAAGTATTATCATTCATGATTTTTAATTATTATTAAAATATGTCTTAATTTGACCATAGTAATAAAATAATAAAATATTTTACACAAGATCAGATCTACAGGTTGATAAACTAAAAAATTAAAAATAGCACGAAGCAGGTTATCTAATATTGGATAATTTAAACGATCAAGCGCGAATCTTTTTAAATTAATAACAGTATATCAATATGCAAAACATTAGTTTTCCTTTAAAAAAATTGTGTAATAAAAAATACATTTTGAGGCGGTATACTGCATAAAAACCAACACTTAATCAAAAAACCACAGTCCTCTTCATAATTTGCAGGTAGTTGGACCTTATATACTCATAGTTGACCTTCGGTAAGGTTAAATAACGCAGGCTATAAAATAACGAGATAACGACAGTGGTTTTGTCGTATCAGAATCATTAATTGTCTTAATAAGTACACGGATAGGTTTTTCCCCCAAAAAATCGAGTGTCTACTATAAGCAGTTACACGATTTAGTCGTCTGTGATATCATGTAATAAACACAATATCATGATACCGGCGTTTGGGCTCGGTTTAACATTATCTCATATACCACACACGGGTCGACATTACCAACCGATAGTTATTAGCGTTTGTTCGTTTCACAAATCTTTCATAAACCCACCGTGTTTGTAGTTAAAAAAAAAAATGAATTAAAACCCAAAAATTGTACTTGAGTATCTAAACTTAAAAGTATCATTCTGCATAGATCTACATGAGACTGTTGTAATGATTTGATACATTTTTATTAAGATTTTATGTGTTTTTTTTTAAATACACGGAATCTGCGAAAAACACAGTTTTCCGGTGATTAAAGAAGTAGTGCCGAATTTTATCTCCGTTTAATATATTATAGACACATATGAGTTCTAACTACTGACAATTTTTCAATATTAAGGTCTTAAAATTACGGCTAAAAACCCCAAAAAACCAAAATAACTTGTATCCCCTCTAGGGGGGTGGAATATGGGTATAATTTAAATTTGATACAACTGACGTGTGCGGGCAAACCAAATAAATATTCCGTATAAATTTCAACTCGATCCGACTCTTTTTTTATATAGTTAGTAAAAGTTCCAACTTAAAAACTCGTATGGTTTTTTTTTTTTTTTTTTATATTTTGACTGTGATGAAGTCAACTTTTTCAACTTTTATTTGTTTTGCGTTCCGGTGACCCCTTTAAAATATTGCCCTATAACAAAAAAATATCTATTAACTTCTGGAAAGTGGGGTGAAATTCCGGTCGTTTAAAAACTCTTAGAGCTCCTCGAGAATTTTATCAAAATTAAAAATCCCAGGAGGCTATGCCAGATTGATGTCTTTTATAAGTATAAGAAAATAAAATTAAACAATTTTTTTTGCTTTAACGTAAATTTTGGCTGAATAATATGCACTATATTGTAGATGGTTCTGTGTTAGGTTAACCGTTGATTTTGACTTTGTCACGCAGCTATACCGTCAAGTGTACACAATGGCGTAATGTTTGCACTAACTTTGCTTAATAAAAACGAATAAAACAATATGACGTGGGTACCTTATGCGATCACCTGTATACATAAAAAATATGAAATATTAACAAAATTTGCAAAGTCAATGTCAGCAGGTAACAATACTTTACTTAATAATTTCACAAGTTTTTTAAAATAAATTATAGAGCCAAATCTGATTCCCTTGCAAACTAGCAATCACTCTTGACTCTTGAGCCACACCTAAAAGTTGAAATAAATGCTTGACCATAATGTAGAAAAGATAGTTTTTGATATTTATTGTGTTTTCACTTCTATAGACAATTTTGGGGGATAGTCCCTTTAGAAAATAAATAATGATTCGATATTCTCGAATAAAAAAATTATTCGTATACAATTATCTGTACAAGGTGATTTTTTATCTTGGAATTTTTTCAGTGTTTTCAGACCTGCAGATCTATTGTGTGCACTCTCTTACAAGTTCTATTCCACGTAGTCTACCATACCTATGTCTTGTTCAATTTAATATCCCTGTGTATTGAATAGTGCCGAGTCCTTTTCAAATCTCAATATTTCTTTGCTTCTATTTGTTTTATTGACCAATTTCATTCTTTCCAGGAAAAAGTTAACCAATGGTAATTTACCTAGAGTAGCTCTGGAGTTGATGTTCTCATTAGTTATTAAGTGTGAGAAATCTCACATGAGATGGTGTGATAATTCTTCATGTTCTCCACATTTAAAAATTTATGTTTGTTTTGTCAGTATCTAACTCTAAAATCGCTGGACTGATTTATTTTATAGGCAAGTCTATCAACCAGTATTAATAGTGTCTAGTTTGCGTTTGGGGTGTACAATTTAAAAAAATTATTGCAAATTTTTCATCTCAATTTTATACACTATTAATTCATTAAACATGGTGTGAGCGAGTAGGCATTTTTATCAAATATTTGTTTGACATGCCTCTTTTAACAATTATTCTCAGACTAAAATATCATCATTTTAGTCCAGTCAAATTAGACAAAAAAACGGAAAAGAATGGATTTAATTCCGCGAAAGCTGAATTTTGGTACTTAAACAGTTCATACCATACTGATCAACATACTAAAAGTCCCCAAGCCTACCCCTTGTGCGTAGCCCTCCATCCCTTAAAAAGGGGTTGCGCGACCCCCTTGCCGTTTCTTCTTATAACTGATGGTTAAAGTGTTAAGGACAAAAATTAAAGGCCGTCAAATTTACCAAAGGAATATTCTATTGCCTCTATTCATTATAAATCGTCATCCGTTAGACTTACGACTGGAATGTACTGAGCCAAAATTGAAAAAAAATTACATTTGCTATAATTTCATGTTTTATGACATTTAACATGGTAGCAATGTATTGTGATGTAAGAGACGAGCTTGTATAACATTAATTGTTGACCGTCGTGTAACCGCTTTATTTATTTTTGTAAACTATATATTATTTAAACACTTAATTTTAATTCTAGCTTAATTCTATATTACGACATTTATTAAGCACAATAAACCAAACCTTCACGGATAATTTTCCAAAATTATTGTCCTTACTTGATACAAAAAATATGGGTACCTATTGGTGTGCCGATAGACGAATGTCGGGTCGCCGTAAAACAACAAGATAAGGAAACAGTACGGGTCAGCTGTTTTCCCAAGATGAAAGACGATTACACTAGACACACGATTTAGTCTTCTGCGATATCATGTTATAATATACACAATATAATGGTATGTACCAACATTGCCGTCTCGGTCCGATTGAACTGTACCTCTCACACCGCACACGGGACGACTTTACCAACCTACGGTCGTTAGAGACTCTTCGTTTCTGCATTGTGGATGCCCGAAATTAAATTTAAAAAAAAAAACTAAATTAAAACCTTTAAGTAGTACTTGAGTATC
>NW_026096167.1:0-34130 GCF_023614345.1 Adelges cooleyi | reverse complement strand
TATATTTTAGTCACACAAGGTCGACCATTTCCAAGTATGTTTTATAAATTATAAATAGCTACACATTTTTCATACGTTTTTATACACGTTTTCTACTAATCTTGTATATATTTACTGGTTTATTGTATAATATGACCGTGTAAAAATATTGACTTAAAAGTAGACACCAGTATCTTAAAGATTACTTTTATTATACATTTGTTTTTGGAGTATTTACACGGTACGAATATTAAACAAAATATTTGATAAAAATAATAATTTTATAATAAAAAAACTGCGTCCAGGACAGTACTAATATGTGTAAATATGGATATCTACTCAATTGTAATGTTTCTATACAAAATCATGTCATTTTTTTGTTAGTAAACAGTTATTTTATTTGTGTTATCTGTTGGTTAGGTGAGAAAAATGAGGACACAAAAAAGTTGCTAAGTAAATTTACGTTGTTTCTTAAAAATAAATGGGTCAAAACACCAAGTACGATCGACCTTTTGGAGCACTCCCCCGCGGTACTTTTCCAAATTCAACCTCCATGTGTGTTCCGACAATAAGAATGTTTTTCGACAGTAAATCAATTATTTTTCTTTTATTCTGGTTCTTATCATATAAATTGGTTTTCATATTTTTAGTTTTTTCCTTTACTCTTTTTTTTTAATCATTTTTTTATAGTATCTTCGGAAATAAGAAATATTTGTTAAAAATTAGTTTCTTTTGGAAAATAATGGATCTTTTCGAGTAACAGAAAGTCATTTAATTAAGTTTATAATCTAAAAAGTTTAATTTTTCCGTGTTGCCCAATATTTGAGAAATTTTCTCATCTTTTTTAGAAAGCTGCATAGTGCAATTGAAAAAAAAATCACAGTAATCAAAATAGTTGAAATAATTATGTTTAAAGTTAATGTACTTTTTTGTTTTTATTAAAATTATAAACTCAATTATTAACATTCTGTTTCTCAAAAAAAAAATCTATATTCTTTCAGAAAGCTTAGATAATTTTACATAAGACACCTTTTTTTAATAGTTTTATATTTATGGCAGTAGATACTATACAAGAATGATAAATACAAAGTAAACAAAAAAAACTTAAAATACTTTACACGACTATGGCTAAAATAATTGAAAATACAAAATTAAAATATTCTTTTCATTAAAACAGACATGCATGGTAAATTTCAAAATATTTCACGAGGCCTGAAAGATCGTTCATATTTTGCGTTTTGGGCCATATATATACATATCTGTTTTTATTACTCTCCGTGCTTATTTATATGTATACCATTTTAAAATGACAATATTTCTAAACAAGCAGCCAGTATTAGTCCTTACTACAGTTATTGAAGCAATAATGGATAATTTGACTACCTCAGAGAAAACTAATTAATAGCTTGTTACATTTATTTTAAGAAATTTATGAAAATAAATTTAATTCTTTAAATATTACTCTACATTGTTGAAAACAATATTATATAACAGAAAATTAAAGATTTTTTACATTCATTCAAAGTTAGCAAAACAATAATTTGATTTTTATAACCTGTTGGTTTCCTAACAAAAAATATAAAATGTGGACATTTTAATAAATTTTCAAAGGTTAATATTTAAAAAAAATCGTAGATGAAAATGATTCTAGGCCAGATAAGTCTAAAAAATGTCAATAAAGATTTATTTATTTTATGTAAATGCTGCACCAGAGTATTAAAAAATTGTATAAAACATGATTTCTAATTAAACTCATTTAATTTTTATGTTTTTAAATACTATTATGTCAATTTAAAGTTAGGAAACATTAATTTGATATATATATTTTATTGGATTATAGGTGCTGATAAGAAGTTAAAACATTCTGTTGTAGTAGGTATGAACAGTAGAGTTAGTAGTTACCTAATGTACACATTCCTTATTATATTTTTAAAATGTAATTATTTTTTTTGTAGAAAATGTTAGCCGTGTAAAAAATGTTATATTTAAAATCGATTATTTTCTTACATATTTACTATTAAAAATGTTTTGTTGTTTAACAATATGTTCTCAAATAAATTAAAATTTTTTTGTGTATTAGACGTTGGGTGTTCAACATTCAAATTCGGTATGTTTTCTAATAACCTATTACTTTGTTTCATTAAATTTTGTTTGCACAATTGAACTGTGGTACCAAAAATAATCACGGTTATAGCTAACTTAAATTAGACGTCCTAAATCTCTTGTTCATTTATTTTGAAATGTGGATTGTTAATAGTTCTATAATCGAAAATTGTTAAGACAATTTAAACAAGTTGTATAATACTACAAAAATCAATGAATTTGGAGTTTGTTGATTAGAGATTAAGCTTTCCTTTTTAGTCAAAAATTAAAGATGTTTAACTTTTTTTTAGAATTGTAGTTAATTATCCGTTGTTTTCAAAGTAATTGACATCTAAAAGCAAATGGTGTTACAACCGATTGGTAAATTGTTCTTATAGTAAAGTTATTTTTTACTTTTTACTTTTTTACTATTTTTTAGAAATACATGTTGTAAAAATAATATTTTTTATTTTACATTTTATTTTTAGTCCTATTAAAAGTACTTAATAATTGCGAATAGATTATTGAATACATTTATTTTTTAATTGAATCATTTTTTTTTTTTGTATACCATTAAGTCAGTTCTTTTTCTTAACACATATATTTTAATACATTTTTGAAAATTAATTTAATTCTTTAGAACTATACATATTACTCAACATTGTTGAAAACAATATTATATAACAGAAAATTAAAGACTTTTTACATTAATTTAAAGTTAGCAAAACATTAATTTGATTTGTATAACCTCAAGGTTTAGGTGGTAAATCGTCAAGTGAAGAGAAGTCAAAAGATGCGTCAAAAGAGAAGGCGTTAAACCGTACTCAAAGTAAAGTATAGGCAGTAGTAATTACCTAATGTACACGTTCTTTATTATATATTTAAAATATAATTATTTTTTTTTTATACCATTAAGTCAGTTCTTTATCTTGTCATTGTCCTTCTTTTTCCCGTGTTTTTCATCGAACCATTTCTCTATAACTGTGTAAGTTAAAACCACCAGCAACACATGAGATGTTAACACATCTCATGTGTTGCTGGTGGTATTATTCTAATTCTAGAAGAAGAATATTACATATTCTTCTTCTAGAATTAGAATAATAACCCTCCTAACAGTTTTAAAATCGTGTAAAAAAATGTTATACTTAAAGCTATTATTTTCTTACATATACTATTAAAAATGTTTGGTTAATAAAAGTTCTCAAATAAATGAAAAATGCTTTTTGTTTTTTTGTTTTTAGGCCGTGCAGGAAAAAGTATGTTTTCTCATCACCTATTACTTTGTTTAATTAAATTTTGTTAGCACAATTGAACTATGATATCAAAAATATTCACGATTAAAGCTAATTTATCTTTTAATTAACAGCTTTTAACGGATACCTGTTTTGAAAATGTGATAGAGCTCTACTTTAATTTGATTTAATGTGATGTTATCATTAATAACTTATACAGGATACATTTTTTATCATGAGCCACTCAATATCTCACTGAGTTTAATAAATAATTGAATTTTTTTTTCATAGTTTTTTTATATTATGTAATATTTTTTACAACTTTTTTTGATTGGTTGATAGCCAGTTTTAGATAACTATTTTTACAGTTATAAAAGTTTAAAAGTTAGGACAGGAGGATAAGTGCACCCAGATAAAAATTATAATACACTGCACCTTCCCTCCTGCCCTAAACTTGAAACTTCAAAAATAATTACCCAAAACTGGTTATTGACCAGTCAACATTTTTAGTAGAATTTTCTAAATTTAAAAAGTTTCAAACATATTTATGTTCCAAAAGTTTCCATCAAAGAAACTAGTTCAGGAGTAGAGTAGGAACATAATAATTTGTGAGAAATTAAGATCACTTTATATAAAAACACAATGGAAAAAAATAATCAATTATTAATTAAACTCAATGAGATATTGAGTGACCCATTATAAAAAATTCACCCTGTGTAACTAGGCATAAAGGTTAGTGCAGTTGTGCAACTTAGATTAAAATACATCATTATGTGCTTATTTTAAATTTTACATCAATTAATTTTGATTTATAGTCTTCGTTATATTTTAATAATACCTAATACTTTGTTTACTTGAAAGTTGTTTCAGCTGCCGCAGAAAAGTCCTGTATAGGGCCTACTCCGACGAAAGAGGACTAAGATACAAATGCTTAAACATGTTTCCGCAGTCTATGCGTGTGCAAATGTAGGTAGTCGTTAATTATTTTTAAAAGATAATTTGTTTTTAATAAAAAAGAAAACGTTATTAAAGGCACGTTCACACAATGAGAGTACTCTTGCCATAGTACTATCGAGTCGCTCTTGATAGTGTGATAGCACTTTCATAATAGTGCATTAGGGACTATGGTGGATACGTTTATACGTTGAGAGTTTTACCATCACTATCGCAATAGCTACTATTGTGACAGCAACTACCGCGTTTCCTTTCATCGTGAAAATGGGCCTTAATTTGGTGATTAATAGAGAATTTATTCACTTTCCCTTTTCTATAATAAGGAAATTATTATTTTAATCCAAGGAAATTCCTTGACCGCGTTGATAATGGCGTAGAAACGTTAACGTGATCATATGAAAATACAAAACATAATTAAATTACATTGTTTTTTTTAACATAGGTAACATTATAAAAATTAATTCTATTTAAGCTATGAATTAATAAAGTTTATATATTTTTTTTTTTTTGACAGAGTGGATCCAATGACAACAATCCAATTTGCAGAAATATACAGTTATAAATACAGCTTCAAAATAAATATAAATACAAAAAATTAAATTGTGAACCCAAACTATTACTAAACCAAAAACATGTATTTCACGAATTCATAATAAACTTCTACTATCTGGCAAATTAAAAATATCTTGTTTTGCATTAGTACAAGTTTTCAAACTTGGTTACTATATTTTCACCCGATTTATTATTATAGTTGTGTTCAATAACAGTGTGTGTATGATTCCTCCTCTATTATTATAGCCCATTTCAACATTTTGCATAATCTCAGAGGCACTTTTTTCAATTTTGAATTTTAACCCTTTACAAGTTTGATTTAAAAATTTGAAATTTTATAAAATGTTCAAACGTTTCTTATTCATAGTAAGAAAAAGATATCAAAAAAGTGCTTTGTAGGATCCCAAGTAATTAATAGTAAGTAATAATATTTTCCCTAGGAAATGTTGCGAAGGTAAAACTCTCGTTGGGCCATATGTATTAAGTTTGTAACACAGCACCTCGTGTAGGCAATTATAATGCTTCGGCGTCGTCGGCGACAAAAGACACGTCGTTTTATTTTATTGATCCAATACAAATGCTATTAATTTACTTGTTCACGTCAATTTTGTAGAATTAAAATATTTAAAAAAAGAGCTTGTATTAAAATCTTTTGCGACCAAACATTGAACTCAATATGATATATGGAACGCCTAATGGACTATAAGTCGGCTGCTTATGAAAAGGCTAACTAATAGGAGGCTGCCATTTTGTGAACAGTTATAACAAAACGTCCATGATATTTATTGTTTTTTCTATGATTTATCAAATAAAAACGGAGTTATCATCGTGCAATCATCATGTTATCATCGCCTATCGTAACATTTCTATGATTTATACCGGGTGATTCTCTTAACGTCTCACACTAGTTTGTTCTTAAAATAGCTTCAATTTTTTAGTTTTTCTTTTTGAAAACATTTTAGATCACGCTATATTACAATATAAGACAATATTCAAATTTTCATATTTTTTAGTATTTTCTCGAGCTTTATCAATTGTTTAAACTTAAACGGTAACGTATATATTTTATCAACTTTTTTAATTAAACTGTCCATTTCTCAAGTTTGTTGTTTTCGATTTGACAATAAATGATTCATTTAAATATTTTATGACCGCACTTAGTTTTTGTACAATCGAATCATTATTTTGATATAAAAATTGATTTCGCGTTTGTGTTGTGTACACAAACATATTACAATTTGCTAATAAAACCATATCAACTTGAAATACAAATTTATACATAGGGTAATAAATGTATACGCTACAACGTTATTTTTAGATTAATTTTTTAATCTACTTTAGTTATTTTGTTCTTTTTCGTTTTCGTATGTACGTATCTATATATTTAAATGTACAATGTTATAAAAAGTTTATAACATGTTATAGAAAAGGCTGCATGGTCAGAAGGATTATCATAAGAATTAGTAATCAATTTAAAAGCTTATAATTTTAGATTTATAACTGTATAAAATATCATAAAAGTTAAAATTTAGTTGTAATTACTATATAAATTATCATAAAAGTTGTAAGAAAATGCAAAAAATGTAATGATGGGAACGGGTTTGAACCTGGTACCGCTCATATCTGAGCACCGTTTACGCCCAAACGCACCACGCATAATTTTTAGCTGGCGGGTGAGAAATAAGTCTTTTTGAATTGCAAGATTCCACCCGGAACAACGGACAAGAAATCGACCCCATTTTAACCCCCTTAGGGGTGGAATTTTCAACCTCTTGTAAATTAATAATGCATTGTCATTGAATTGTGAGCTATCCTGAAAGTTTCAGCCGGATAGCTAATCGGGAAGTGCTCGAAATTTGAGTTGCAAGATTCCACCCGGAACGACAAACAAGATTGTGAGTGTAATAATGTAACGTTGTATGAGGGTCATAGTTAACCAGTCTATATATGGTTTATTTCTTATAAATAAATACTTATAATGTATGCAATTCTGTTTTTTATTTTAAAATATTTTGTAAACAAATATTTAGTTATCTATAAAAAAAAATTAATGTATGAATACATTTTAATAGTTTAATTATTATTAAAATAATAATATATTTCGATCAAAAATATCTTAAAATGTTTAATTGTTTACTCCTCGAGCTACATTGTGTGCTTTAAATTTTTATACATTATTGACAAAAAAATTGTATTTGTTCATTCCTCCCTAAAAAGAAACAACTATACTATATTACCTAGGTAATTTATTTCAATAACATAATACATTACACATGTTATGCTATTGTAATTATTTCAGTTTTACACCCTGGACTTATAATACTCATACTTTGATATACCACCACACCTTAAGCACTTGCGCATATTATATACCTTTAATGTTTCATGCCGCGTGTACTTCTAGCGATTAAACTTCAAACACTGAAGCCCGACACTTGGTTATTAACCAAGTCTAACTTCTAGACATTTTATTTGATATTCTTCTCCTTCTTCTTTCCAGAATTTCCATCATTTATCTAACGGGGAGAGATCTAATTACTTTTTCTAACGCCAGATTGAAAAGTACAGGGGAAAGCGCATCTCCCTGTCCTAGGTCAGCTCTAACTTCTAAACTTTCTGGCAGTTTATTCGCAACTTTTATTTTACAGTATGTATCGGTATTGCTCTCTTTTATTAGCTGGAGTAATTTGGTCGGTATACCAAATTCTTCCAGTGCTGACCATAATTTTTTTCTCATAATACTGTCGTACGCCTGTTTAAAGTCCACAAAGCAAAGATGCACTTCTCTACCATACTCATAGTACTCTTCTAACAATTGTCTGATAATAAAAATGGGGTATGTGGTGGATTTCCCTCTCATAAAGCCGCTTTGGCAGTCCCCAATTATACCGTCGGCATAGACTTCCAGCCTTCGCAGGACTGCCATCGACAAAACTTTATAACGGGTGTCTTTAAATTGAAAAAAAAAATTACCATGAATTTCAAACAAGCAGCACCGAACACTAGCTTTTTTTAATATTATGTAGAATCGTACTAACTTTTCCGAGTGCATACTTATATTACGTATAAGATATGAAGATTAAAAATGTTTTAAGTACTGAAAAATATAGTAATCTGCATGTATAATCACCCTGTACTCAATAAAGTAAACAGCTTTTGGATACAAAAAAATAGGACACGACTTGTTTACGCGTAAAAGTTTGGTCGGTACAAATAATAAAATTGTTTTCGCGGTTTCTTTAAATAAATAATATTTCAGTGGCGAATTTCACTGTAAAGTACGTTACACCGTTTTAAGTCGCACTCGAACCGTAGAAGCCATATCGTTTCAAAGTATAATTTTTTCCCCAGAGCAATAGCGGATTTTAAGGATGGCGTTCAAAGAAAGTCTTATCAGAATAGTGGTTTTGTCATTTATTGTTTTAGTAATGACTACAGGTAATTTATTATACATTTTTACAAATATATTATTGTAAATAATGTAACAAACAATCATTTTTTAAATATTTATAATTTTTAGTCTAATACGTATTTATTATATTATAATTTTAATAATTTCATAGTGAAACTACACATGATTTAAATAATTCAAGTCTTTGGTGTCAAACTATGGGTGTTAATTTAAACGAGTCATAATTTACATAATTTTTCATTCTGCCTCGCAGTGATAATTCTTTATAATTTTCAAACTTAACGTTCACGGTCTTATTAAAGTCCGTAACTTGAGTTTTGTAATTACCAGAAGATAATGATTTTTCTGAACATGTAAATTAAATTAATTCTAAAGCTATCGGAAACGTGGGATTTTTTTGAAACGTAACTGTTTGTGAATACTATATGTATCCTTGGTAAAATTGGCCCTAACATTTTTGTTCAGTTATTTGAAACACTTTTTAAGTCAGTCTCGAAATTAAATTTAAAAGTACAGAGGCGATCCTGCGCATAATTTATTATAAAGTCGGTATGTCTAGTAGGGATATTGGTGAGGTTGCTGTTAAGTCCTAAATTAATAGCAAAAAAGAACTTAATTGTTTCAAAGATGATAAGAACATAACTTAAATTTTATATAAACAAAATATTTATTTTTAATTTTTAACTTTTTGACCCTAAAAAAAGTTTTTGAAAAATTTAAAAATTTCTAGGGTTAAAAAATAAAAATAAAATTATTTTCTTAAAATGTGGTTAAAGCACTCTTAATTAGAATTTTAACTGTGCAGGTTTCATGTCTATACCACTATCGGCGGTTAAATTACAGAGTCGGGAACATGATGTGTTTTTGGATAATTTTTTTTAAAAATTGACCTACCTAGGTCCAAAAAATAATTAAACAATTTTTTTTTCATTTTTTTGTTATTAAGGACCTATAAAGAATGTATGATAAAAATTTCAAACATTTTTTAAGTATAGTCGCACACCCATTAGGTGATTTCACGTGGAATGACCCCTAACCGATTCGAGTGACGGAAAATTGTTTAGTGTGACGTGATCTACCGGTGGTTTTTTTACCACTAGATGGCGCCCAAGCAAATTACAACCTCCAAAAACATATAAAATATGATTCAATGTGTTTTTCTGCGGAGTGGAGAAATTTACTGTGTGTGTGTGTTTTCTTTTAATCATTATTGTTGTTGTTATTATCTTAATTTTTTTTTCAGTCATAGCCGGAAGACCTGGAAATCCTGGAGGTGAGCGTTTATTAATACATTTTGTTTGCACCAAAACGAGCCTAAATAGAGCCTCACAGAGATTGAATATTTTAAGACAAAACACTTTATAAAATAATAGAAAAATGTCTTTAGAAATTTGTAATTGTTTTGTTTTGCTCAATTCGAATAGCTATCTAAACATTTGTTTAAATATAACACCTAAATTAAATGTCTATATATAAATTACATTAACAGGCTCGTACAGCCATGGATTTCTTCTCAGAGAAGTCAAAAGATCACTAATAGTGTAGTACAATAGTATAATAGTATAGTACATAGGTCACAGTGTTGGGAAAGTTCCTTTTTAAACGGAACTCGTTCCGTTCCCCGTTCATTTCCTAAAATAAGAACTCGTTCCACTTTTCGTTCCTTTTTGCTAACCAAGTTATTTAAGAAATTATTATTTTGAATTTGATTATCAGGTTAAAATTATCTTGTGATTTCAAGATATTACGTTTTTCGTCAAATTATTTATTTAATATCATTGGAGGCATTATATTAATATCATTAATATCAGATGAATATATTAAATAATTTTAAATTTTAAATTTTAAATCTAATTCAAAATTATAGGTACATCAATAAGTCGAAAATATGGGGAATGGAAAAACAAAATGAATAACTATTTCCAAAAAATAAGTAAACATAATTTGTTTTATTAAAATTTAAATATACTAGCATCTATTCAAAAGGCATCAATCTATTATCTATATAATATGTTTTATAACTATAAACTATAACATAATAAATAATAAATATCAGTTATAAATATCAATTGCCAGTAGTGATATGAAAACGGTCAACAATAATCTTCATCAACAGTCGAAATCTTATTTAAAACGCTTAGAAACAAAAAAAACTACACTAAAATAGGTTTTTAAAAATGTTAAGGAACTGTAATTTTCGTTCACGTTCCTCAAAAAAAAGAATTCGTTCATTTTCCTCGTTCTTTTATTTTTAAAAGAAGCAGTTCCAAGCTTCGTTCCTACAAAAAGAACTGTACAAAAAAGAAAGATTTTAATATAACGTATTATCGGTTATTTTAAAATATGTCTATTAAATAGTCATTTACATAATATTTTTATTCTTCCACCATGATAGAAACACAGAAATGTCTCGGTAAACGACGAGTTGTAAACCATTTTTGTCGTTTGGTCAAATATTTCTACCTTCTTTTAAATTAATACAATTTAACGTCATGTAGGGTAACAGGGCCAGTGAATGAACAGGTCCATTAAATGAACACTTCTCCAGTTTTATTTAAATAATAAGGCATACATCGATTTAATACAGTGATGTATTTAGCTTAACACTATTGTAATTATGATAAAGTAACACTGTAAATTATATTATCATAGGTGCATTATTTGATTACTGTTCATTTGCTAGGAAAACTTGTTTTTTTTTTTATAAACATGCTTTGTTTTAACACAATAAATATGTGACTTTAATGTTGCACAATATTTTGATATATGATACAAATATACTTTGAGTCCAGAAATTCTCTATTACAAAGAGTTATGTAATTAAAAGATTTGAAAATCCTTAGGTGTTCATTCACTGGTCCTGTTACCCTATCTATATGTAAAATATAAAAAAAATGTTTAGACTATAATAACCTTAATTTATTAATTTTGTTATTTTCTAGAAAGCAAAGAAACTGAAAAAAGTATGTACACGTTTTGATAATAAATAATTATCATATCTTATATGAACCCAACGTAGTTTTGTTTGATATAATTGTACATTAAATTTATTGTATTGGTCACTTTGGATTATTTTAACTTGATTTTTTTATTTAGCAAGCCCACCAGCAATCCAAGGTATGTTTACGTTTACAAAATAATAAACAGTTTACATAATATTTGTATTCGTTTAATAGTAATACTTTTACTTATTTTGTAATTTTATGTACTATAATAATTTAATTTTGACTAAAATACTTTACGTTTATACGTTTACGTAGATAAGTAAACAATAGTTACTCATTGTTTAGAATATAATATAATTATACGTTACTGTATCTATAATTAAGTTAACTGAATATTATTTTCTAGGATCGGAATCTGTCGGTATGTATTCTTTTATGCATTTAAGTAAATAATAATTCAGATGAATTTTACATTTATTACAGTATTATAATTATAATTACACGATATTGTATCTAAAATTTAACTAACTGAATATTATTTTCTAGGATCGGAATCTGTCGGTAAGTATACATTTACGTAGATAAGTAAATAATAATTTTTTATGTTACTTATATAGTCTGATAATAATTCATTAAATGTTGCAAATTTAATAATTTCTAGAAAGCAGTGCTGGTATGTATACGTTTACGTAGATAAGTAAACAATAATTTAGGCGAACTCTGCATTTTTTTTCAATGTATAATACGTTATTGTGTCAGCTATTATTTAATTCAACACATATTTTGATTAACTTCTTAAATAATTTGCTAAACATTTTGACTGGTAATCTAAGACTCATTTTATAAATTATTAAAACGTTATAAGTATTTAAAAAAAAAAAAAACATAATTCATTCTTGCATATTTAAGACCATTACATTTTTTTTTTTTTGGACTGTAATAACTTAACGTTTATACGTTTACAAAATAATAAATAATAATTTACATAATATTTTTATTCTTTTAATAGAAATAATTATATTTCTATTTTTAATTAAATTTAATGTATAATACTAACTTATTTTTTATTTAAATTACGTTAATCTATATAAGTAAAGAACAATTTTGAATTTGTTACAACATTATATAAATATACGTTAATGTATCCAAAAATTAATTAATTGAATACTATTTTCCAGGAAAAAAACCTGCCGCTATGTATTCTTTTACGCATTTAAGTAAATAATAATTCAGATGAATTTTACATTTATTACAGTATTATAATTATAATTACACGATATTGTATCAAAATTTAACTAACTGAATATTACTTTCTAGGATCGGAATCTGTCGGTAAGTATACATTTACGTAGATAAGTAAATAATAATTTTTTATGTTACTTATATAATCTGATAATAATTCATTAAATGTTGTAAATTTATTAATTTCTAGAAAGCAGTGCCGGTATGTATACGTTTACGTAGATAAGTAAATAACAATTTAGGCGGAATCTGCATTTTTTTTTCAATACATTATACGTTACTGTGTCTAAAATTTAATTCAATGATTATTATAAATGAATTATTATTATTTTCTAGGAACAACACAACGTTCTCTTTCCGGTATGCATACTTTTAAGTACACATATTTTGTTTGGATTTTTACAATACATAATATTTTCAATACCTAAGTTTTAAAAAAACCATATAAGTAGATAACTTTAAGAAAGTTGTTTTTTTGTTTAGTCGTTATCGTTCTTAGCTTAAACTACTTAACCGTATTTAATGAAATAGATATTAAAACCATTTCAAATTTATTGAACTATTTAGGTTAATTTTGAATTTTTACAATATATAATTATACGTTACTGTGTCCAAAATTTAATTCAATGATTATTATAAATGAATTATTATTATTTTCTAGGAACACAACGTTCTCTTTCCGGTATGCATACTTTTAAGTACACATATTTTATTTGGATTTTTACAATACATAATATTTTCAATACCTAAGTTTTAAAAAAAACCATATAAGTAGATAACTTTAAGAAAGTTGTTTTTTTGTTTAGTCGTTATCGTTCTTAGCTTAAACTACTTAACCGTATTTAATGAAATAGATATTAAAACCATTTCAAATTTATTGAACTATTTAGGTTAATTTTGAATTTTTACAATATATAATTATACGTTACTGTGTCTAAAATTTAATTCAATGATTATTATAAATGAATTATTTTCCAGGAAAATTAAAACGTACTCCTTCCGGTATGCATACTTTTAAGTACACATATTTTATTTGCATTTTTACAATACATAATTTTTTCATAATAATATATATGTGTGTGTGTGTGTTTCACTGGGAGTATACTAAAATGATTTAACTTATATAAAATTAATTTTTTTTCAGCACTCGAAACCGCAAACAGTAATAAAAATTGTTTTTTTATTTTATAACATTATTATAAATATCAATCTAATTTTATAGAAATCAAAATTTTGTTTTCAGACACTTTAAGTTCGTCTTGGAGGTAATATAAATTATTTTAAATGATGTTATTTGTATTTAATAATATTGTAAATGTGTCATTAGATTGAGGGAAAAAAAATGGTTTTAATCGTGAGTATAACTTTTATAAAATGAAATAAGGTATCAAAAAAAAAAATTATTCTGATTCTCATTTTATTTAAAATTATAATTTATAGATTAACATTTATTAATCATTATTGTAATAGCAATTTTTATTTAACTACATAAAATGTTTGACCATTTTCATTGAAGTTATTTAAGGAATTCACATTTTTCATTTAAACATATTTTTAGTGTCAGTTAAAAGAAAACATTGTTTTCATTTTAGTGCTTAGTAGTGAGTGTACTATAATGATTATACTTTTATAAAATTTAATCATTGATAACTAAAAAATATTTAAAATATTTTTTATTATCTGTTAAAAAAAATAAAAGTAACTAAAAGCATTGCAACTATATTGATACGATATTTTTTTTTAGGTTGCGCCATAATGTGAAATAGGACAGATGTGAGTAACTAGTTTAATTCTTGTATAAATAACATTTTTTTGTGTTATATTTCAAAATGTTTTAATTACAGAATGCTGATCCTTAATTCATTATCACTCATTTTATTCATACTTTACATACTGATATTGATTGTTTAGTTATAATTAAATTTTTGTGTTACAAAAATAACTTATAATATAAAAAATGTATTATCCATTATCCTTGTTATTTTTAAATCAAGTTTTAACAGTCTTCTATGTAATAAAATTTCAAGTAATTAAGTTTCTATTAAAATGTATTTTCACCTATTTTTTTAATAATTTCCTTTATTATAATATTTAATCGATGACATAACATAATGTATTTATGAATTGTATTATACTACATATATTCATTTAATTATGCTTTGATTTTTTGATTCCTATTAAAGTAAGCCAGCCAAAAATCACACATAACTTTCTGACTTAAACAAAAGCAGAACAAATAAAATCTGTTTCAATCAGAAAAAATATTATATAGTTTATGCTACTTTTTTAATACTTATAAATGTTGTACTACATCGACTAATACAATTACTCAAATGTTAATCGTTAAAAAAAAGTGTGCTTTGATAGTTGAATTTGTATAGACTAATTACATATTATGTACTGCGATTTGATGACTATCAATCGCAATAGTTTATAATTTATGAAATTGAAAATAATATAATAACTAAAGTAGATTAAAAAATTAATCTAAAAATAACGTTTTTATGCGCCTTCAAAAGTATAAAATAACCCTCCGGGGGTCTTGATATCCAAATAGGACAGATGAACTAGAAAAACGTGGGGCGCAACTTTCTACTTACATATCAAAACCTAATTTTTCATGCTAATGCATTAAGTTGTCTCTCATAATGCTGTCTCTCTAACTGAACGGATCAGAAAGTGATAGTATGACTTTTTTTTGGGAATCAAATTTAATGGATTTCCGTGCCACTTGCCTTAAATTTCATTGCAAATTGAAAAGACTTAATTGCTATTCTCTCAAAAGTTTGTTTTATATAGGTTGCTTTAATTTTTTTGTTAACTACCTACTTGCTTAACATTTAAAGTAATGTGGTGCTCAATTTTACATGACATGTCATTAAGTATTATTTTATTTAGAAGAGAAAAGATTAATGAGAAGAAAATGTTATTATATACTCAGACTTGTGAAGTAGTAAAGATGCGCCCCGCGTTTTTCTAGTTCACTGTCCTATTTGGATATCAAGACCCCCGGAGGGTTATTTTATACTTTTGAAGGCGCATAAAAACGTTATTTTTTGATTAATTTTTTAATCTACTTTAGTTATTTTATTCTTTTTCGTTTTCGTATGTATGTATCTATACATTTAAATGTACAATGTTATTGCTGCATGGTCAGAAGGATTATCATAAGAATTAGTAATCAATTTAAAAGCTTATAATTTTATATTTATTACTGTATAAATTATCATTAAAGTTGAAATTAAGTTGTAATTACTATATAAATTATCATAAAAGTTGTAAGAAAATTCAAAAAAATGTAATGATGGGAACAGGTTTGAACCTGGTACCGCTCATATCCGAGCACCGTTCACGCCCAAACGCACGTTGCTGGCGGGTGAGAAATAAGTCTTTTTGAATTGCATAATTCCACCCGGAACGACAGACAAGAAATCGACCTTATTTTCAACCCCCTTAGGGGTGGAATTTTCAACCTCTTGTGGATAAATAATGCATTGTCATCGAATTGTGAGCTACCCTGAAAGTTTCAGCCGGATAGCTAATAGGGAAGTGCTTGAAATTTGAGTTGTAAGATTCCACCCGGAACGACAAACAAGATTGTAAGTTCATAAAAACGTTATAATAAAAAAATGATCTATTTTGACAAAAAACTAAACAAGTAATAATTAATAATTTAATCGATGATTGATAATTGAAATTAAATTATTTCTGTGAACATCAATACAACAGTTGTTAAAGGTGATAATAATAATAGTCTAATTATAAATATCACAATAAATAGTAGCTTTAAATGCGATAGTATGTATAGTTGATTTGTTTGGTATTCATGATTAACCAGCTTAAATGTTGAAAATTATGTTTTATTTTTAAAATATTTGTACAAGTTTATTTCTTTAATACCAAATGTTGTTCCTTTACAACTTGAAAATCATTTTTTAATATTTAACAGTTTTTGTGGCGTAGAAAAACAATATACTAACGCCTTTTTAATCTACCAAATTAATATATTTATATATATATATATGTTATTATTATAGTATTGTGTAGAATAAATATATAAAGAACTTACATCATTTATCTTCGTTTAAAATGTACAAACAATATAATTAATACAACACTAAGCAGCGGTTAGAAAGTAACCGCCATCTTTTGTTGGGGATATTATAAACATAACCTTGAAACACAGAATTAGCATATAAATTCCTTCTAACTGTTTATTGAATACGTTAGTAGTTACATGTATATCATGGTATTGTATTATATAAGTAAGTTCTGAGTTATAAACTGTTTTTTTTCCTTTGCCATCTCTGAATAAATTTTAATAACAAACGATTATAACATAAAGTAATTAATTGTTTCTTTTAAGGTTTTAGATATTAACTATTTTTTTTGTCAAAGAAGTTTTGCAGTTTATGTGTAGCGTTAATAATCAGTATTATCGTTTGGCGACTGAAACCGTCAAATCGACAAATATCGATAAATCGTATTTTTATTTTCACATTGTCTTGTTGATTTGACAAAAAGACTGATGGAAGCCACAAGTGTTTTTTTCATGACGTTTAATCTACAAAGTTCTTGGCCCGATTTATATTGAATAGAACGCTATATTTTCTTCAACAAAAATATTTTTTTTATCAATTTTTATACTCCTACAACCCATATAAAAAAGGTAGGTGCTAATAAATAAATTAAAAGTGCCTTAATTGTAATACGAACAATGTTTTTTATTATTATTAAATAAAACGCTGTATTGTATTTTACATACATATTATTTTTGATTGTTTTAATATTCCCACAACCAACAAAAAAAAACCCCAAGATAAGTGCATTATAAATAAATCAAAAGTGCATTAATACGAATAATTATTTTTTTATGATTATATAATATATGTTACATTCAATAAAGTTTTAAATTAAATCAATTTGGTGACATGCCATGTAATCGTAGACTTAACCACGCAATAGGAAATATAAG
Organism: Adelges cooleyi; assembly: GCF_023614345.1. Lineage (NCBI taxonomy): Eukaryota > Metazoa > Arthropoda > Insecta > Hemiptera > Adelgidae > Adelges > Adelges cooleyi. The sequence goes on along the minus strand of NW_026096167.1, from coordinate 16,757 downwards.
TCTGTATCGAAGATTATTTTTAAAAACATTTGCACCATGCATATTGGATTTCCTCCTATCTCTTTTCGAATTTTATCGACAAATTTTATGCCTACTCCACGAACTTCTTCTAAGGAGCTGTCGCTATCGGTCACTATCGATTTTATTTCGGGTAAATGATATGTTTCCTTATACTTCCTAGTCATTGTGACACTGGTTTCTTTAAGATATAACTTGCATTGTTCAAGATTATCGTTACACACTGCATAATTTTTGTAAATGTTTTTGAAATCCGTGTCGTCATGCAAAGACATTACTCTATCAAACTCTTTTAAGATAGTAATTTCGAAAGTGTTTACGTCTCTTTGATAGTTGCCGGATTCGCTAAGTCGGTTCGTATACGAAATTGTTATTTGCAACGCTATTATTTTCAACATGCCGATCGCCTGGTTCTGGTACTCTCCGAGTGGATCGATTCCTGTCAAGTTCATTTCCGAATCCAATCCCGGAAACCGTACTTCGACACGAACCGAGTCGGTGGCCAAAAATTGTTCAAAAAACAATTTGAATGCTCCCTCGTCGCGAAACAGCCACAAAGAGCCGAACGGATGCGATTCAGACGTGGAGGACCGCATTAATCGTTTAGCCCGGTTTTCGATGAAGTGTTTATGCAGTAATTGTTTGTTTCTTCGTATTGCGTTCATCAGGTCGTCGGGCGATTGTTTCGGTTTTTTTAGGGATGAAAAACACCATTTATTTTGCTGCCGGTGTTCGCATTTTTCGAATTCCATATTGAAACAGTTATCGGGTTTACACCTGATGTGTTTGATGCGCTTTGCTATTGCGGAATGCAAGCGTTCGTCCAATTCTAATTTTTTCTTTAAAATAGCAGCATCTACCGCCCATGTACCGTCTTTGATGATTGAATAGAAGAAAGTGTGCATTTGACGGGCCCATAAGAAAATTGACCATAGATCGTCCATCCGGTCGTTGCTCGGATCCACAAACGAATCGTTCATCATAGTCGCCTCATTGTCGAACGTAAAATCGTCGACCTTCTCCGATGTGACAGCCTTGTTAGCGTTCATCAAAACTAACTTTCTCGTCGAATTTAAATGCAACAGAGTGCTGTAAAGGTATCCGCATTCCAGTCGTTTGTTCAATTTGTCTGTTAGTGTCTGCAAATCTTGTAGGGGCCAGTCGTTCAAACTCTGACGATCGTATGGGTTTGGGATATCCGGGTAACCGGTAGCAAACTCCTGTAAGCTAAGCAATGTGTTTATGGACTTCTCGATTTCATCCGCCTGGTCACCGTACGACCGATAGAGAAATTGCGTTATAAAAAAAAACAACATCACATACCACGGTTTCAATACAGCCATTTTGTAACTCTACGCTGTAGAACAACCTGTGAAATAACAAATTACATAGGAATTAATTTCTATTGGCCACTAACACGGTTAATTTTAGAATTATATACAGATTAGCTATACGAGGGCTATACACAAAAACGGCTACCGACTATACATGGGATTCCCGAATAAAATTTGGACACCGTGTTTTGAGTACAGCACCCCGTCTATACAAATATGATCCAAAATCAATTCTATCAATTCGATAAAAGACGGTTGTGAAGATTTTACTTACTCGAACTTGTAAATGTGGCTTTCAATGTACTTGTGAGACGTGTCGATCTTATTTTCAGTAAAATAACAACCGTCGTTGCTTACATAAAGTTCTTATTTGCACAAAAAGTCGTGCGGTGCGCTTACACATGGTTGACATGTTTTCGATACTTTGCGTTTACAAGGTGTTCAGTTTGTATGGACTTGTTGTATGGATATCATATACATCATATCTTGCCCAATATATAGCTTAGAAGATATTGTACATTTGCGAGTTATAACTATAAGTTGCAACTTTTGAAACTTAAATGTTAACTTATACGTTTCATTAACTTTTTTAATTTATAATAGTGTATTAAAAATGGTGACCGGTTGATTTTCAGGTTTTCGACAACTACTTTTAAGCTATAAGAGTATTAAAGTTATGATGGGAGGAGAAGTGTGGTTGGGAGAAGCGCGCAGATAAAAATAGTACTATAGTAATACCTTTCCTCCAGCCCTAAACTTGAAACTTCAATAACTCCAAAAATAGTTGTCCAAAAGTGGTTATAAACTGATTATTAACTTAGTTGGTCAGAAAAATACCGATGTTGATTATTTTTTTAAATGAATTCACCGTCCTGATTTAATTCTCTCCAATCTCTTTTTGACGTTTTTGTATGATTTCGCACATCGGCGCATATGTTTCAAAAGTGACACCGAGCAAAAACTCAGTTTTTTTACTTTAGAAATAACACCTGTGTGATATTTTGATGTGCGTTTCCATTTCCACTGTTTACATAAATGAAAATAATATGTTCATAACGATGGTTTATGTACAATTTTTTTTCACGTTCAAAAGACGTAAGTAAACATTATTTTGATACAATGTGCACCTAACGTCGACTAATACAGGGCTTTAGAAATTCCAATAAGTGTACTGGTCCTGAGAATATCACATATTTTTTATGATTATTTTGGACATGGTCAAATTGTTTTTGGGGTAGCTGGTATCGAATTTTACATCAGTTCTCGATTATTATACTCAGCCAAAAAAAAACTTGAGTGAAAAAAAAAAATTTAAACCTAAAACTTGTACTTTAGTACTCAAAACTTACTAGAATCACTCTAAATACATGTCCATACAAATATTGTCATGATTTGATCATTTTTTTTTTTTTTATTAATATTTTTAAGAATTAAGACATTTTTTACATCCAATATCGACGTTTTTCCACTAGTATAAAGTAAAGTTGACCATAATGTTCCGACAATTAATAGGCGTAGTAATCTAAGACATATTGTTTAAAACCAACATTAACCGATTTCTGCAACTTTCCGTACTGCATTAATCTTGTAAAATTGCTTTCGATATTCAAGTTAAAAAATAGTACATTTTTAGGTTACTTTTAAGGTCATAATATAATGATTTAATATTAAGTTTGATTATAAACTTTTTAAGTTATTAACATAATATAAGGCTACAAGGTGTAGGAAAGAGCCAATTTGTATCCATCAAAGTATAATAAAAAAATCGAAAAATATACAAACAAATACTTTGTTACACATATTTATTAATTCTTTAGCAGTTATATAAATTCATTAAATAATCTATTAATAATTAAATATAAAAATGTCTATAATGCAATATTTTTGTAAATAGTTAATTCCTTAATTTTATTTAGATAAATATACTGTAATATGTGAAACAAGTTTAGATTTTTTAAATATGTTTTTAGCTTGCAATAAACAAAAAATTACTAAAAACTTTATAAATTATTAGTACATACTCAAAAACGTTAAATGTTTCAACAAATAAATAATGCCTTGAATTTATTGCTGAGTGTAGTATTTTTCTCAGTTATTAGAGTACCAGATGGATCTCCAAACAGTGGACTTTTACTTAAATATTCAAAAAAATCTTCTTTGTCTGGAAATATTTAAATATTAATCAATAAAAATGTACACTACAATGCTGTATCTAAGTATTTACCGTTTGTTGAACGAAAATTCTTGTATATATTTGCCATCTAAAAGTTTAAAGAAACACGTTATTATATTGTTATATGATTTAAGACAAAATGCGTATTCATTATACGATAATATTAAATTTATACACAAATCTACTCTATAGGCTACATACTTAAATATAAAAATATTTAAGTGCTAAAATAATAAATAAAAAGTTATCGAATGTTAATTTTTCAGGGACAGAATTTGAATATCATCTTTCCACCTGGTAGTATGATTAATCATACTGATAGAGTAAAAATAATATTAAAATTAATACTTCCTACCCTTGCCGTAGCCGCCAACATTTTTAGTATTTTTCGGTACTCCGTCGATTCAATTGGTAAACTTTCTGTAAACAGTTTGTAGATAATAAAAAAAAAAAATTCAATAAATAGTTAAGTTTTTACTACCGTTATGGCCAATAGTTTTGAGTACTTCTAAAATTTCTTCTTTGTGTTGGAACAGTTTATTAAAAGAATTCCATATTATATCTACGAAAGCTTCTCTAAAAATTTGGTAATTTGGAAGCAGCTTGTCAATCTCTTCTTCACTATGTCTCTAAAAAAATATAAGAAGCGCATATTATATCAGTTTAATAATGACTTTTTTGGTAAGATTTAGATGCTAACAAATATTATATATGATGATTCATTAAAGATAATACACGTCAATTTTAGAGACACATTAGTTATTGTTCTTTACAAATTTTGACACACTCAAATTTGTATTCTTCCTGGTGTTCTATCAATTGTCGACACTTAAATGGTAATTTAAATACTTAAATAACTTATTTAATTAGGAATAATTTGCTGAGAATTTTGTCTGGTCGATAATTAGTTTTGGATAGTTACTTTTAAAGTTACAAAAGTTCTAATACTTTAAACTGTTTAACTCTTCTTTACCCTCATCTTTCCTTTTCTTAACTTATTACATAAAAATAGTACTTCAGATATTCAAAATCTATTCAACGTTAATATTAAAATTTACATTTTTCAAGTATTATATCGTCAATGTTCACAATATATTATACATAATTTGTTCGCATTTGATGATTTTTTTAATTTATAATTTGGTTGAAGTATGTATAGGATTTTTTTTAAAATTTTCATGGTTGGTGAGTTGAAAATTAATGAAAACTTCAAAACTAAAAAAATTCTAGAGTGCCGGTGAATCGACCATTAAACATGTTTGATAATTATTCTCAACTTTAAATGTTAGTTCACTATTTACGTTCCCATTCAAATTTCTAAAGTTGGAACTTCTGAAAAATTGCGAAGCTTGGATAATTTAAAATATTACACAATTAAATTTAAAAAAAAGTTTTTTCATAAGGAAAAACTACAAAGTTCTAAAAATGGACCAATAAAAAAACTGAACAAACCTGTGACAAAACAAATATTATTGGTTTCATATCTTTCAACTGTTTCCATCCTATTTTATTGCTTTTTGATAATAATTTTGGATTTTGTTGTTTGAATTTTTCGTAGCACATTGGATTATTTTTATTATTAATTAAATATATATATAACTCTGCTTGGTGAACGGTGACGAATCCTTTGAACTTGTCAAAAACTAGTTTCTGTAATTCTGTTGAGGAGATAAAACCATCACGATCGCTGTCGTACTCATTAAATATCGTTTTCCATTCCTTGTCTGTCAACTGATCCAGATTTGGATTTATATACTAGAATATTATGAACGATTAATTTTTATTTTTTTTATTAATCGCTTTTGTGATTACACATTATAGCAGACAATAAATCTAGTTGAAAATTTAAAATTTTAAAATCTTTTGAAAAATTAGATGAAATATGAAAAACAACTTAAAGTCACAGTGCTGCATCATTTGAATAAAACTTTATCTAAATAACACATTATTCATAAAAAAATGCTCTAATAATTTCAAATTTAATTAATAGAATAAGAATTTGCACCACTCTGCTCACAACGTTATCCATACAATAATCTTAACTATCGTCAATCTCTATCGAAAATTTGTTACCTTCTATATTTTAATGCAATAGGTTTTTATGTTATTTTGGTCATGTTTACTACAAGCTTATAAGTATTTCTGATTTTTAAATACATACCACCATAGAAGCTCCATCCACTGTATTGGACATATATACTTGACCTGTGGTAATACTCTTCTCTACAAGACCCAAGACACACAAAAGTAGTACAATATTTTTTGAAAACATTGTAATTCAAAATATGAACGTGGCGTGTATGAAACCTGTTATGAAATGAAAATTTGCTTACTGATACTCACAAACGGTCTTTTCGCACTATGAAGTATAAAAAGATATTTTATCGACGCGTAGGTTTGAATTGAAAATATATTTATTTGCTTTTAAAAGAAATGGTTTATGTGTTTTCTGCTGTTGTTGTCGTTGTAAGTGTTCTCGTTTGTACAAATGTTTTGAATACGAAAATATTTCACTAGAAAAACAATTTATTGTTTGTTGTGTAGGCCGATATGATACCAATAGTTGTTGTTACACTATGCAAATTGTTTTTTTTTTTTAAGTTTCTACACCTACTTTTTGCGCATTGGAGAAAAAAATAAAATCGTTGTAAAACAAACACCCTTTATTATTAACACACGACTCACGAGTACCTTCAACTTTATTGCAAAACACTACAGGCGAACAGGCCAACATGGCGGCGGTGAACCAGCGTGGTACGCGTACAGGCCAGCATGGCGGCGGTGAACCAGCCTGATGGCGACGGCGTGGTACGCGTACAGTCCAGCATGGCGGCAGTGAACCAGCGTGGTACGCGTACAGTCCAGCATGGCGGCGATGAACCAGCGTGATGGCGGCGGTGAGACAGCGTGATGGCGACGGCGGAATACACATACACTGACGGACGACTTATGAAGCTGTAGCGGGGTACTCTGCGCGCACATTCTATGACTTATTCGAGGCCGTTACATTGATAATAAAAATATGGATAGGATATTCCCAATTACGAATCGAGGCCACTATATTTTTGCGGTCTTGAACTGATAAGAAATTGAGGCCGTTTGTTTACAGTACTGCATATTATCTTATTTAGATTATAAATTAAAAAAAGTGAATTCGTATCAATTTCGTTTTAAAACACGTAATTTAAATAAGAATGTTATAATTTTGCAGTGACATTTTATAGATTAATTATCGACGTTTTTTTCCATTAAGGTAAAGTAAAGATTGAAGGTAGAATTACATATTTTTAAAAGTTGCTGCATATCGCATTTTAACGTTTCTAAAATGACAAATAAAACACATAAAATTGTTCTCGAAAAAATATATATAAACGCAAAGTACACTATATATATATGTATCCTAATAGTTATGAGGTCAAACTATGTTAAAAATAAAAAGTCCGAGATCCATAATTTTATACACAACAATTTAACAAGTCTCTTCGTTTTCACTAAAATAACATAAAGTAGGTCGTTTGAACTAAAATATATTACATTCGATAGTCAATAAAATATCTGTTTTAGCAATAAAATTTATAAATTCGGTATGTAGAAATTCACACTTCTGTACATCACGGTCGAACAAATGTCTACGTTTTCACTAAAATAAGGGAAATTCGGTAGCTACACACTTTTATATACGACGGCTGACCGAATTTATATGTCTATCACTATAATAACTTGAATTCGATGAGTCGACCTAAACAACATTCGGTGAGATTAACACTTTATGCATACGACGGTCGAGTAAATTACTACATTTTTTAATGTAAAAATAACAACAAATTGATTAGATAAACTAATTTTTATTTTTTGCCACTTGAGCAAAAATTAATTAGCCGTTTATAACCTTTGCCCGGGACAAAATATAAAATCGATTAGGTACCACGAAACCGGCAATTTCGTGGTATATATTCGATCGATTCAACAGTTATACATTCAGTTTAACTACAAATCACAGACTGTGCCCACTTGTTTTACATACAATTCATAAAGCAATTTCGCGAACATGTACCGATTAATTTTTATGTTTTTGGCTATAGCCAGCGTTCGGTGTTCGCTCGTAAACGTGGATACGACGTCCGACTCCAATCGTTTCAATGAATCAGTTACACCTATTGAACCTTTTTCGCATAAGCAATGGATACACATTACCGTATCGTACAACGACGACGACAGTTATTTGGAAGTACGCGAAGCATTATTAAATTATGGAAAATGGACCGATCCAAATTGTAAGGAGATAACGTCTCCGAATGGTTTGAGAATCACAAAAAATAATCCGGTGACCATTCGATCGTGTGGCCGTAAAGACTCACCAACGGGTACCGAGGGCGAGTTGCTCTTGGCGCTTAATTATTATCAAGATGTTTACAAGGTAACGTTTGATGTGCCGTGGGCCATAACCTCTCCAAATAAGTTCAATTTGAAACCCCTCATTAAAGATGATCCGAAAGTGGTCTGCCAGGAAGACAGGAATGAGTCGTGGTCAAATGCAAAAAACATTCGCTGTTACAAAATAATTTAATGTGGTTCAACATTACCGAAATCGCATTATATTTTTGGGTAGCCTTTAGTGAATACTTTGTGCAATAAAAATTATATTTTTGGGCGTTAATGTAGTCTTTACTGAATACTTCTTGTTAAAAAAATTGTATATTTGTAATATTTGTTTGGTAAATAAACAACTAAATAATAAATTAACCATTATATTAATTGTGAAGCGTCTAGGCTTAGTCAATAATCCCGGCAAACTACTATTTTCCAACTTTAACTAGGCCGTCCATTTTTTTTTCAATTTTTCTAATTATATTTTACGTCATCATGGGTAAATATTGTTGGTACAGATTCGGTTCTAAGCGTAGATCTTTTAAACATGCTCTGAAAGAAATATAAAACAAGTTGAAATCCGTTCTGTAATAACATTTGATATTAGTGCCCATCAAATTATAGTTTTTATACAAATTGAGTTAAAAGTTTAACTATAATAGTCAATTGAAACATAATGAAATATTTTAAATTTGTGTAATAAAAATATAAAATGTTAGTCTGTAAAGCTACTAAGATTAGAAAATGATGAATCTGTATGAACCATAGTTTGTATTAAGTAATTTAGATACTTACAACACCAAGAATAACTCCTCGCAAAGTTAAAAGTGTGGTTTTGAACTAAATCGTCACCCTTAAAACGAAAGCTACATAACTGTAAATAACTATGTATACTATGGTGTATTGGTAAATAAATTCCTGGGTAATGGGTATACGCCTTTTAGCTTTGATACAAATCAGAGATGCTATTGGGTTTACCATGATGTGGGCTTTTTTGTTTCTGTATACACTGTAACTTTTTTTAATACTGAACCAACCCCTTCGAGTAACAACTCTATAAATCACAAATTGCATCTAGTTGTTACTATAAGGTGGATAAAAGTTGAAAAAAAAAATTTCTTCACCCTCAATATTTTGAAAACCAAAAAAAACTATTCGAATTTTAAAGTTTTAACTTTTACTGACTATAATTTTGCAAAAAAATTGTTAGATCGAGTTGAAATTTATAAGGAATATTTATTTAGTATCCTTGCACACGTCAGTTGTATCAAATTTAAATTATACCCATTTCCCATCCCCTGCAAGTTTTTTTGTTTTTCTGGTTTTTTAGCCGTAATTTTAAGATCTTTAAGTAGAAAATTTGCCAGTAGTTAGAACTCATATAACATCATATAACTCCATAACATATTAACCGGAAAAAAATTGCTATCTAGTATTTAGTAGCTTCAGTATTGCTGATTCGATCAAATTTATATTATAATGTATTTATAATATCCTTATGTCACCTTATGACAGAACAAAGTGGGTGTTGGGAACATCTGTCATGTGTTATGTCTTTTGAGCAAGTAATAGGTTAGGAAAGTAACGTATTAAAACTCAAAACTGTACGTACACAGTGTAGGTAATACATATAATAATTGCGGTGATGCATTTTAAAATAATGGAAATGACACAAAACAAAGTTCATTATTACTATGCATTACATTACAGTTACATATTGTTTATTATTATTAAATGTAAAATACATTTTCCATACATTAATTTTTAATATTTCAAACAAAATGAAGTATATGAAAGGTCCTATAAATATGCAAACCGACATTATATGAACAAAAGAATAGCTCCATCAGATAGTACCAAGAGTAAAGTCTGTCGTACGTCAAAAATTCAATACTTCGAGACAGAAATCGGAGACGTTAATGGCTGAACACAAATTGCGGAAAACACAAGGTCTATCAGAAACGTGTTCTTCATGTAAATCGTCTTCGATTACCAAGTAGTAAAAAATATATCAAAAAGCAGTATTCACTATTTTAAGGATGCCATTTTGTACGTCTGATGGCGATTCAAGTGTTCCTGTGTGTTCAAGTGTTATGCTCATTTAAGAAAATAAAAAATGTCTCCATTATAATATGTTGGTAATGGATTTGAGTTGAACACTGTACCGCCGGTATTGGTTTTGAAACTCAATCAAATAGAGAAACAAATGATTTCGTTAAGGTTACCTTTTATGAAAAAATGTTTAATGGCTTCGTAATGTGGGTCAGTTGAAAATTCAAGGTAATGTAGTAAATGTGCCAATTGATTTGACAAGAACAACATTTGTTTTTAAGAGCTGAGAATTTAGCATTAATAAAAATTATGAAGGTAAAATTTAAAAAACCAGTACGGTGGGGTCGGGGCAGAGTGGGGCGGAGCATGGTGGGGTCGGGGCCTAGTGGGGACGGGTAGGTCAAAGGCTTACAGGAATTTTTAAATCTGAAAGTGATAAAATCACTTTCGAATAAACGCTTCGATGTAAATCAGTAGTTAGTATTTTCAAGCCAGTACAGTCCAAACCAAGCACAGTGTAAACCAGCAAAGTTAGGAAGAATTAAATTGAGGTTATGTATTTACAAATAAGCATCAAAGCGTTTATTTGAAAGTGATTTTATTACTTTTTTAATAATAATTCCTGTAGGTCTGTGACATCTCCGTCCCCTCTATTCTTTTATTCCATCTTTTTTAAATTTGTATATCGCTTTATAGTAAACTACTACTTTACCGACCGATTTATGTTTTCTTAAGTAAGTATTTTTAGAGCACACACACCAAAACAATAAAAAAATAAGTAATAATTGCCGCGTATAAAAATAATTTTTTCAAATAGTTTTTTTCAATTTATGCCATTAATTTTTTTTATTTATGTCAATAGATTGTTTAAATAAATATATTTTTTATAAGAGTAGCATTTAATGTGATTTTTTTTGTTCTTGTGTAAGAGGTAGAGGAATTCACGAACTTTGTTTTTGCTATACTCTAAAATTTTCATAATGTGACTACTACCGTATTTCCCCTGTGCTCTTCCTATAAATTATTATCATACGTAATATGCATACGGTATATTTTTGGTATATTTTAGGCTTCACTGATATTGTAACAAATAAACATATTTTAACATAAAAAACTATAAACCTAATATAATAACTGTGTTGAGGTAAATTTGTGTTCATTTTTGATAATAAATTGTGTACCCGGTATTATTTTTTTTTAATAGTATAAAAATATAAAATGTATTGTTGTTTTAGTGTATGCATTTGAATTATAAGTAGGTAGTGTATCTATCACCAAGTAAAATTTTATTAAATATAACCCTTTAGGGGCTTCTACGCCTACGTATTTTTGGTCGAAAACAACTCACTCTAATTCAAATGTACTGTTCCTAAGAATACTCCGATTTAGGTTTTGAAAAAATATTTGAGTTCTTCAAAACATTTTTAAGGCATCGGTCGTGGCACAATTTTAAAACTATTTTCATTTAAAAAAGTTAAAGTTTGCATTTTTTGATATTGAAATAATTAATACACTAAAAATAATTTTTAAATTTTGCCACGGCCGATGCCTTGATAATGTTGTGAACAATTCAAATGTTTTTTAAAAACTTAAATCCATTATTCTTAAGGACAATACGTTTGAAGTAGAAACATGTGATTTTGTACAAAAATAGATCCTATATGCGCTATAAAAGTTTAAAGAAAAAAAAATTATCAAAATAGATACTTCATTTCTATGATAATATGTATGTTTAAACATTTTAGCTTAATGTTAAGTTTAATAAAAAATTGCCTATACAGTGCGCCTTAATAAATGATAGTGTAGAGCCCCCTTAAACAAACTATGTTAGAGAAGAAATGTAGAGAAAACAACCAATAAGCTTAAAGAAACTTTATATGAGACAGAAAAAGAAAAAGTGGTTGTAGCAACAGATAACCTAGACTTACCAAAAGTAAATTTTTGTTTTATTTAATCAAAAGGCATACCTACGGACTTCGTAGGTTTGAACACGACTTATATTTTTAGAACTTTAAATAGTCCTTTATGATGTACAGGTAACAAATCTTATAACTGTGCATAGAACCGTTCAAATGTTGTTTTAGTTTTATTTTTTATTTTTTTTTTAATATTTATTAAATCATAATTTTTTTCTTAAGCTATTGTAGTGCCCCTTAACTATCGTACAGAAAAACAGGATTTTTAAAATGTATATTTAAATATTTTAGTTTTAAGAAATTACAGGTCAAACATTTTTCAGCCGGCAAATACTTGATAACACCTCCCCGTCAATATTTCATAACGCCGGCCCTGCCAATAGTATGTTTTCGCCCCACAATTACGATTGTAGATTAATATCAATCCACCTTGTGTGTTTTCTGTAGTATCGATATGTTTTTTTAGTATAACATTGTATTACATACAGTTAATAGATAATATGTACAGAATACAGAATATAATATACAGAAACTATTTTAGCATTTATTCGAACTGATTAGGTTAGGTATATGAGATGTCTAACAACATCTTTAATAGGCATCTATTGTGTTTATAAAAATGTTTAGATAATAAAGGATTCTATAAGAAATACGTCCATCCAATGTTTGGGCACTAAAATAAATTTTCATTTTTATAATTTAAAATTGTAATGCTTTAAGTTTTAAGTATTTTTAGTTATTAAAAGCCGTATTTATTTATTAACTCTTTATTATATTACCACATTAAGTCTATAATGTATACATTTCATAGTATTGACTATTGTTACTTAGTTTAATGTGTTCATACGAACAGTAAAAGTATGCTAAAATATTCTAGCTCGAATATTGTACACGTTGCAATATTACTATTGACGTCAGTTAAAACGCAATTTACTTTAAACACCTTGATTGGTTAATATAGATCACGCCATAATATTATGCTAACTAAGACAACAAGTCTATCTTAACAATATTTATGCGTACTTAAATTCTATGAAGAATAAAATATAAATAATTTTTTTGCTATTTCAACAGTTTTGACACAGAAATTAGGGTAAAATAAGTTGGCAGGTAGAATTACATATTTTTTAAAGTTTCTGCAAATCGAGTTTTAACGTTTTAAAAACGACAAAAGAACTTAAAATTGTTCATGAAAAAATATATACAAACGCATAGTATAATATACATATAGGTGTATACATATGTGTATCTTAATAGTTAAGATAAGGTCAAACTATGTTGAAAATCAAAAGTCTGAGATCCATTTGATTTCATACACAACAATTAAAGAAGTTTCTACGTTTTCACTAAAATAACACCAAGTAGGTCGTTAGAACTAAAATATATATTCGATAGTGTATAACATATCTCTTTATGCAATAAAATTTAAAAATTCGGTAGGTGAAAATGCACACATTTGTATATCACAGCCGATCAAGTTTCTACGTTTTCACTTAAATAACGGAAATTCAGAAGCTAAAGCTACACACTTTTGTATACGACGGCTGACTGAATTTATATGTTTATTGCTATAATAACATAAATTCGGTAGGTCGACCTAAACACTTAATGCATTCGACGGTCAAGTAAATGACTACATTTTTTAATGTAAATATAACAAAATACTGAATATTTAAACTAATTTTATATTTTGCCACATGAGTTGCATTGCTAAAAATAAGGCAATATGCACACGTTTTTTTTAATATCGATAGGAACTATTTAGAGAATGATGAATTAATTTGACTAGAAAACTATTACCTATTTATTTGTATTTTTTTTTTCATATTGTTCTAAATTATTTTATATTATGCAATTATAACATTTGAAAATAATTAAGAATATTAATTTATTTTATGCCAATTGAGTTTTAATGTTAAAAATTGAGGTGATAGTTTTACATGTTTTTAAATATGACAGTCGATTGTAAAAATACATACAGACACATAGACACGGTTTTATAATACACGGAAATATATACACCTTCAACATTAGAAGAAAATAAGCATAATTATTCGTTTTAAAGACGTAATTTCAATAAAGTTGTTATAATTTTTTCAGCGACTTTTTACAGATTAAAAATCGACGTTATTCCATTAAGGTAAAGTAAAGTTGGCAGGTCGAGTTACATATTTTTAATAGTTGCTGCAAATCGGGTTGTAACGTTAAAAAAACGGCAAAAGAACGTAAAATTGTTCATGAAAAAATATATGTAAATGCAAAGTATAATATACATATAGGTATATATATATATATACATATGTTTATCTTTCTAGTTATGAGGTCAAACTATGTTAAAAATCAAAAGTCTACGTTCCATAATCTGATGTACAACAATTGACCAAATTTCTTCGTTTTTTCTAGGATAACATAAAGTAGGTCGTTTGAAATAAAATATAAAATTTTCTGTTTATGCAATAAAATACCGTAAATTCGGTAGCTATATAGTAATAGAGCTACACACTTTTGTATATGACGGCTGACCGAATTTATATGTTTATCGCAGTAATAACATGAATTCGGTGAGTCGACCTGGACACTTTATGCATTCGACGGTCGAGTAAATTACTGCATTTTGTAATGTAAATATAACAAAAAACTGATTACTTAAACTAATTTTATTTTTTGCCACTTGAGTTGCTTGTTGAAAAATTAGGCAATATGCACACGTTTTTATTGATTATCGGTAGGAACTATTTAAAAAATGACTAATTAATTTGACTAGAAAACTATTTCCTGTTTGTTTGTAATTGTTTTTCATATTGTTCTAAATAATATTATAAACGCATAGACCATAGTATAATATACATGTATCCTAATAGAGATGAATAGTTATCAGTCTCATTGATTACTTAACCTGTTTTATTTTTTGCCACTCGAGCAAAAATTATATAGCTGTTTATAATACTAATTCTTTGTCCGGTACAAAATATATTTCCGCCTTTCGGGCGATTCTGTGGTAGGTATATATTCGATCGATTCAGCAGGCATACATTCAGTATAACTACAAATCACAGACTGTGCCCACTTGTTGTACGTACATTACACAAAGCAATTTCGCGATCATGTACCGATTAATTTTGATGTTTTTGGCTATGGCCAGCGTTCGGTCTTCGCTGGTAAACGTTGATACGACGTCCGACTCCAATCGTTTCAATGGATCTGTTTCGCCTATTGAGCTTTTTGCGCATAAGCAATGGATACACATTACGATAACGTACAACGACGACGACAGTTATTTGGAAGTACGTGATCGTTTTTAAACTGGGTAAATGACCGCTGAAGAATGTAAAGAGATAACGTCTCCGAATGGTTTGAGAATCACAAAGAGCAATCCGGCGACCATTCGATCGTGTGGCCGTAAAGACTCGTCGTCGGGGACCGAGGGCGAGTTTTACTTGGCGGTCAATCGCAATCAAGTAAGCGCCGACCGATAGTGATTACAAGATAAAGTTTAGCGTGCCGTGGGCAATAACCTCTTCAAATGTGTTTTATTTGGAAGCCCTCAAAGCTGATGAGCCGTTGGTGTCTGCGAGGAAATCAAGAAAGCGTCGTGGTCGAATGAAAAAAACGTTCGCTGTTTCAAATTATTTTAATGCACAACATAACCGAAATCGAATTGTATTTCTGGGTAGTCTTTAGTGAATAGTTTGTTCAACAAAAACGATATTTTCGGGCATTAATGTAGTCTTTAGTGAATACGTCTTGTTAAAAAAAAATATATTTTTGTAATAGTTATAATATTTGTTTGATTAAATAGACAACTAAATAATAAATTAACCATTTTTTTTTTCAAATCATCTAAATATATTCTAGTTCATCGTGGGTAAGTTTTGTTGGTACAGATTCAGATGTAAGCGGAGATCTTTTGAACAAGCTCTGAAAGAAATAGAAAACAAATTAAAATCCGTTCTGTAATAATATTTAATATTAGTGCGCACCAAAATATAGTTTTTATGAAATATGATTTAAAAGGTTAAATATAATAGTGAATTGAAATATAATTAAATATTTTTAATTTATGTAAAAAAAATATTTAATGTTGGGTTGTAAAGCAACTAAGATAAGAAAATAATGAATCTGTATGAACCATAGTTTGTATTTAATAATTTAGATATTTACAACGCCAAGAATAACTCCTTGCATAAAAATTGAATTTATATGGAAAAAAAATGTTAAGCAGCTTATGGTTATATATTAAATAACATATAGTAAAGAAATTAATACTTTAACCTTTTAAAGTTTTTTTTTTAATAAGCCACAATTAAAAAGATGAATTTTCTAAATGGCCTAAAACAACTATTTTTACACAATTTTATTACTTAAGTCTGTATATAATATACTTTTTGATGTTTTAAAAAAAATTTTCATTTTTACATATCTTAGGTTCAATTATTTTAACTTTTCAAATTTTAAAAAACAGTATTAAGTCTAAAAAAAAATCCAGTTCCAAATACTTATTTAAATTTTTTCTGTACTTCGATAAATTTTAATTTTTTATTTTATAATTAATAGTAGAATACCTACCTAGAATAAATACCAATTTGTTTATTATCATATGGGCGTAGTCAATTCGTTTTTAAATAAATAGGAAATACTTACATTTTTGTTAAAAAAAATTGTACTTATAACAAATGTAATTAACAATACCTAGTAAAATAATAGGTATATCTGAAGCACTGAATAAAAATTCCCCAATTCAGAACAATACATTGTAAAATTATTAGTACTGAAGCTAATTTGTGTGTTATATTATTATGCGATGCAGAAAGCAAGAGAAAACTACTGCATTATCTTTCCTAAGGATAATGATGAAATGATGATGGTTGTAGAGGTAAAGAGTCCCCCATTCGGACA
>NW_026096166.1:0-3345 GCF_023614345.1 Adelges cooleyi | reverse complement strand
ATTTCTTTGGTTTTCCAAAGACCGGGAGCCAATAAAATACTTATTTATGATCGCATTGTCCGATAGATGAGTACACAGATAACCAAACACAATAAAATGTTTTGTGATATTTTGTTTGACCAGCGTTTCATATTTATAGATTACCGACTTTTCTAACACACCGTCATGACAGGTAGGTTGACAGACCTATATTGACAGCAGCTAACGAATGGCTATTTAACCACAACAATCAAAAACCGTGGTACAAGTAGGTTGATAACTGCTGCTATGATGATAATACAAAATATTATTATCATTAGTTATCATATTTTTCTACTATCTATGTTCTACATTCAACAAGTAACAGCACAGTACAACAGATCATTATTATGCTATTTGAAAATTATAATTTTTAGTTTTTATAGGTAGTAAACAATAGCTTTAAAATTTGGCTTACAATCTCATAAGTGCATACATTGAATGGACACGCGTCGCGAAGCGTTACTATTATTTGTTTAGTTATGTTCAATTTATTCAAAATATGTTCTGTGCTCAAATAATTGTTTTAAACAATTTACACTAAATAAGGAATTTTGGATTTAATTTGCTTACTATTTTAATTCTACAGTAAATATTTAAAATGTTGCTTATTTTACATTTATAACTAACTTTTTTTTATTATATAAACAACTTTATTAATAAAAAATAATGCAATAAAGTGGACTGTGTTTAAATGATTAAGTTGTCTAAAGACTAGATGTTTGTAAACAGTGTTTTAGGAACCTACAACAAAATCACAGTTAAGTTTGAAATTGTATTAATTATCAACTTAATTTAAGCCGGT
Organism: Adelges cooleyi; assembly: GCF_023614345.1. Classification (NCBI taxonomy): domain Eukaryota; kingdom Metazoa; phylum Arthropoda; class Insecta; order Hemiptera; family Adelgidae; genus Adelges; species Adelges cooleyi. The sequence goes on along the minus strand of NW_026096166.1, from coordinate 2,522 downwards.
AGTTCCAAACTGTGATTCAAAGTACTTTTACTTTTTTTTCTGTTTTCCCCATCCTGTTGGCAAAAAAGATTTGATTTTTCTGTAACGGTAAATTTTTCAACATCATTGATATTTCATTTTTTTTTAAGTCAAGTTATTTCTTATTAAGATCCCGTTAATAAAAATATGGATCAATAGTTTGTGACTCAATTACACAAAATCACACAGTGATACTCAAACTTCAGAAATAAAGTTAGGGTTTGTGTCACGCAAACATTAAATTATCAGAACTTGTCTTTTTTATTTTATTAATAACTATTAAATTAAATAGTTTATATGTTCTTATCTTTTTATTAGTACTTACTAATTATTATTATAACTTATAAGGTGTATAATGTTATAATAATAGTGATTCTAAAGCCTTTATAATAAAATATGTCTGTTTCAAAAATTTCAAATTGAAAAGTTAATTCTTTTACAGTTGAATCTGCTTATTTTGATTTTATGTATAATCAGTATTTTCTTATTTTTATTATTTTCTTCACTATTTAATATCTAGAAAATTAAAAGCTTAATAGATTTTAGTTGTTTAAAAAGAAAACCATTATTTGATATTTCCTTGTTTACTATACAAATTAAAGTATTGACATTATTAAACTATTATAACGGGTACGTTTTACTAAGATTATGTAAAAGTGGCAATATTAAATCAAAAATAGCCTTAGCTAAATTGTAGTATCTAAATTTAACAATTATTCTGTAATAAAACACATTTTTAAGGATTTAAATTTTATGGAATTTGTACGCGACAAGTTTGTCTGATTTTATACACATACATACATGTATACTATATTTATGTATGAATACAAATAATTATAAAATCAATTATACTAACTTATAATGCATAGTTGTTAAAAATAAAATTTGTTTACCTTTAATGATGCAAATAATGGTTAAAAGAATATTTGCTGTAATGCGTATGCGACAATTTTCCTACTTTAAAGAGTTAAAAACAATTTTTATTAATTTTTACTGTGTAGTTTACAAAATTTGAACATTGATAACACATAGTCAAACAATTGTGTTGATAAATTTCAACGACAAATATATAGTATAGTATAACATTTAAAGAACAATAATAATCTTTTGTCTGATAATATAAGTATTTAACTAATAAAATATTCATAAACTAATTATTAATACAACAATAAATTTAAAAATTACAAATGTTACTATTTTGAAAATATTCAATCAAATATAACAAAAACAATATCTATACATTTGAAATTGTTCAACTTCTATAATACTGATTTAAATTTTTTTCTTTTAACAATCGTTGGTAATTAAACAAATCTAACAAAATCAAAATTCAATAAATAAAATTAACTATAAGAATTATCTTAGGCAAGTTCAAAAAAATAATTTACTTGATTTACTGAATTCATTAAATACAAATTAATAGAATTACTACTTTTTTAAAGAGAGAATTATTGTATATTAATAAATTTGATATAAAATTTAACTTTGATAGCCAAATACCTGTGTCAGTTATAGCTAAAACTTTATGATAAAATATCCGTAATGTATGTCAGACACACAATATATGGGTTATATCATTGTAAGAAATAACTAAACTGAAAGCAGACATTTGAACTACCTTAGATAAGTTTAATCAAATAAAAATAATATACTTACATATTATTATAAATATTGGTATAATCAAGAAGCGATTCCTTGTATGTAGTAGTATGAAATTCATACATTAATTACTGATATTTTTAAAAATAAATGAAACGGGTATATGAGTATTATCAACCCACATACACAAATACATGCATTAATAATTATTTTAAGTTAACACAACACACTTTTCATTCAAATTGCTTAGTGTTGATATTATACATTCACATGAAAAAATGTCACATTAGAAATAAATGTTTTATACTTATAATTTACACCTTGATATATAATTGTAAGGTCTTGGGTCCGATTGGAAAGACATTTCCATAGCAATTGATATGTCATACTCAAAACCAATTTTACATGATAACATTGGTTTTTAAAAGATGAAATATTTTCAGTAAAAAAGCATTCAACCTAAATTAAAAAAGCTAATTGAAATCGTATTGTATTAAATTACCCATTAAACTCTAATAAACTTACCTATTAAATTAATGCTTTATATTTATAATTTACACCTTGATATAAAATTGTAAGGTCTTCAGTCTTGGGTCCAATTGAAAAGACATTTCCATAGTAATTGGTATAGCCTATTCTCAACGCCATAGATATTTCTGACATGATAACATTGATTTTTAAATGATAAAAGATTTTCGGAAAAAAGCATTCAACCTAAAATAAAAAAGCTAATTGAATTCGTATTGTATTAAATTATCTATTAAACTTTAATACACTTACCTATTAAATTAATGGTGTGTCCAAGAATGTAACGTCAAAATAAAGTCGAGAGCAAATATTATCAATTGATATATTTAAAAAATTATAAAATAACGAGTTATGACATAACTACAATAAGCATGCTA
>NW_026096165.1:0-37132 GCF_023614345.1 Adelges cooleyi | reverse complement strand
TATGAAAAAAGTTGGCACCGGGGGTCTTGCGGCCACCAGAAGCCGCCGAACCCAATCCAGCAATAAAAAAACGGCCGACCGCCGACCGATTGCCGACCTAAACCGACGGAAGTTATGTCAATTTTTGACAATGTTCCGGAAGAGGTCCCCTCAATTTAATTATACCAATCGAAAGCTTACTAAAATGTCTAAAAATTCGTCTCTATGAAAAAAGTTGGCACCGGGGGTCTTGCGGCCACCAGAAGCCGCCGAACCCAACCCAGCAATAAAAAAATGGCTGACCGCCGACCGAAAACGGTGGCAGTTGTCTATTAGTTTTTTTAAATTGATGGTAAATAAACCAAGGTTAATTAGTGTCTTGGTTTTATTTTATTTTATTTTTGTAATATTATTCATTTTTTTTTATGACTGTTAAATAAGGTTTTATAATTTTTCAAGATAATACAAATCATATTGTAACAAATCTACAGTCACCAAAAAAACTATGTATGGAATATTTAATTTTTCAGGAAATAGTTAATTATGAAAAAAAAAAATTATAGTTTGTTATTTAAAATAAATAATATTATTGACTACCTATATAAATATATTATGTTAAAATACACTATTTGTTGGAAATAGTACGTTATGATGAAATATTGCCAAAACGTACTATTTCCACTGAATTTTGCCAAAACAAACTAAGTGGTGGATATGGTACGTTTTGGCGCGATTCGTTTCACAAAATTATGTTTTAATGTATCTAAATTTAAATTTACGTATTAACAATTATCATAAATAAGTTCAGATTTCTTTTATGCATTTTTAGAATATTACAGTGTTTGTCTATGACTTTCTTATATGCTACAACAGAAAATCGATGTCACTGGAAAAAGCGAAAAATAGCAATAGCACGTTTTGCATTGTCGCCCTTCAATTTGGGTGTTCTTTATTATAAAGCTATTATTTAGTAGAGTAGTGCGACTGCAACAAGTACTCGGGTAAATTATATTAACTACAAACTGTTTAAAATATTTATTATGCTAAATATCCAGTTTAACCAATAATACTTTTTATTATTATACTAATATTAACTAAGTTTAAATGTGTTTAATTATTTAACAACGACTCCTAGTCCTGCCGATACCGTTAGTCGTTTAGTGTATTGTACGGTCCTACACAGACGCGTACACTACAGCTGCAACGAATGGATATGATTTTTCTTATGCTACATTAAAATGATGTAGGCTGTAGCCTGTAGGGCATGTGTACAAATTGCTGGAAATTATTATTCTACAGCTAAATATTAAATAAATATTATGAAATCGTAATGCTTAATTTATTTTCCTACTGCTGTAGTCTACTACATAGTACACTTACAAAAAAATAATTCTTTGAGATTTTTTTTTATTTTTGCTTAAATTTGTATTTACTGGCCTATAAGTTAGCTACGCAAAATGTTTTTTTTCAAAACCACCATGGACTATTTCAAAGGGATGATAGAATATCGGGTCTAGTATGATTATAAAATTAATTCAATAACACAATGTAATTATGTAATGAGCTCATAATTCAGGGTTATTGTTAATTTATGTTAATGGATTATATTATATATTAGTTTATATTATATTATTTTATATATTATAGTTAGGTTGTTTTGCAGGATGTCATGATTGGCTAAATGACATCATAGCCCATAGGCCTTAAACTTTTAAATTGTTATTACACAGTATTTCTTATTGTAAACTAGGTCACGTCTAGTTACCCCTTGTAATTATTATTAAAATTCGTGGGTGCGCGTGAAAAAGGGGTTAAGTCAATCACTATGAACTTTTCAGGAAATGGAAAATAAAGTTTAGAAGAATATGTAAGATCAGGTATTAGGACAAGATAAATATTTTTTTAATAAGATAATAAAATAACTTGTTTTATACTTTCCTGTATAAATTAGAATTAGAACACTATTAAATTGTAAATTCAAAAATATTTAAGTCGACTTATTACAAAATACACTAAGATCAGAAAAATAGTGACATCTCATCAAACACTTCTTTATTATTCATTGAATATTACACTTAGACTTAAACTATAAAACACAAATGATAGTTTTTTTTGTGAATTTGTCGGTGCATATAAATCATTTTGCACAAAATGTTGACTTAACCTCTTTTTCACGCGCATCCACGATAATATTATTAGGCCTTCCTAGTTCTCTAAGTTTAACGTCATTCACTAATTTATATATTACTATATAAACTGTTTTTTAATTAACCACAATTAGGCCAGTTACTTATGCCAGATCATAGACAATAATAGTGTGTCAGTAAAAGTTATAATTATATATATATATATATATATATATATAATTGTTATTGTGTGTTTATTATAAATTACAGCTTTAAAGTCTTTTAAGTTAAAACGTGGTTTATATATATTCTCTTGGTCCTCAATTTTATGTAGTGAACTCTGCTTACTACAATAGCATATATTTAATCTATAGTAGTGGGAAAAATAAAACAGCTAAATTGAGACGACTTTAAATTTATAAATTATACGTCATTGAACTGACGCGACGCCACCAGTTAGGTGCCTGTTATTTTTTTTTTTTTTAGATACTCCAAAGTAGCTTAGCTGCTTTAAATAGATATTTTATATACTATTTATCATGGTTTTTTCCACGGCACGGGGCACCTGCTGCGCCGGTTACTGTTGTCACGCCCAGTGCCTTTCAACATACGATAATGCTCTATTATTGTTATTATTGTTATTGTTATCAAACATGCCAGTTGCCACCTAAAACCGGTTTTGGTCGCGGTGCCCGAACCCGGAGATTTCGGCGCGACCGATTCGCCGCCAGAACAAGGGACGTTATTAATTATAATATATAACGAGGAATTACTTGATGCCATTCTAGAGGGGCTAGGATTTTATAACACTAGAGATTAATGTATATTTATTTAATTTTAGTGTCAATGAAATATTGATAGTTAAATCGAATCTGTTTATACAAATATATATTAAGTACACTTTTATTTTATACAAATGTTTTGATTATGCATAAATGTAATGCAATGTTTTTTAAAATTAACTTTTAAAAAAATAAGTACAGATTGATTTATATATTGTTTTCATTAAATGTAATATAAAATTATTTTAAAACAAATTATATGATTAGTTAACATTATATAAGCGCTTCTTCGGCGGTCGGTAGACGGCCGGCTGCTTATATTTTTGTGCCTGGGTTCGGCGGCTTCTGGTGGCCGCAAGACCCCCGGTGCCAACTTTTTTCATAGAGACGAATTTTTAGACTTTTTAGTAAGCTTTCGATTGGTATAATCAAAGTGCCATTTTTTTAAGTTAAATAATATACTCATACTGTTTTGTCGATAATTATAATATATTTTAATTAATTAAGTCGATATCGTATAATAATAATCGTCGGTGTATGGGGTATATATGGACTGCCCCTTAGAATAATAAGTATATTGGCAACACAACATACACCAACGCCATGACACTTTCTGTTATCAAATATTGCTGGCTCGTTTATGGCTAACTTCACACACGTGATATTTTGTATTCAAAACATACTTTGGTGTTTAGGCTATGGTGTGAAAAAATTCTTTTATATATTAATTTTTAAAAATGTATAAATCATGTTTATGTTATGATAGGGATTTTCTTAGTACGAGTACCTACGTATTTAATTTGCATCACTTCGGGATAGCAATAAACGTGGGCATACTTCCAGAACCGCTGTGTGATGAAAAGGCATCCTTGGTGGTAATAAAATATTAAGTTCCTGTCAAAACGAATAAACATAAAATGTATTATGCAAAAGATCCTAAAAATAATATGTTTCTAATTCTTCTAACCGATCGGTTTCCCTAGGTAGTCGACAAAGTCACTTAAATATAGTAAAACCAACAGTTGTAATAACAACCTTCGGTAGCTCAGTTGGTAGAGCGGTGGACTGTAGTGGTCGTTGTAACACAGATATCCATAGGTCGCTGGTTCAAATCCGGCCCGAAGGAGAAGAAATTTTGCACTTTTTTTTAGTGTTTTTTTTTGTTCAGTGTTTTACACGGTTTGATGATAATTATAGTGAACATAATATTTAAAATATATTTAACAAACAATGTATACTTTTTTTTTTTTTAATTTTAAAATGTTTTCGTTGAGTGGGGCTTGTTCAACTTCGACGGTAATAAAGTTTATTGTTTAAATATATTTTACAGTAGTTTGTGTAAAACAATTTTAGTCGTTGAGTACCATATTTAATAATATGCTCCCAGTAAATAGCGGATACCATATTATAACACACGAAGACTTAATGAAGTATTATGAACTTCAAATCAAAAATGTTTTAAAAACAACAAACATAAGAAAAGTTAGCTATATATATTATACAGTTTTATGTTGTATAACTGCACTTTATACAACTTTATTATTATATTCATAAAATCATCTTAGGTTTAGTGCTGTACCTACACAATGAAGTCAAGGTCGAGATCGAGGATGAGGTCTAGGTAATAAATGAGGTAAAAATCAAGGATGTGGTCAAGGTCAAGTCGAGCTCAAGACAGCGATCGAGGATGAGGTCAATGTCAAGGATGAGGTCAAAGTCAAGGATAAAGTCTGTTTTCACTGCTAAATTCCTCTAATCGGTCTCCTCTTGTGTTTCTACGGCCTAGCCCATATTTTCCCACTTCTCTAAATATTTTAATTTATTGTTAACAAGCTGTCTGGACTCGGCCTTGCCCGGGATTTAGTCTGCCAGGGCTGAGTAAAATAATTCCCATTCCCCTATTTTTTAAGTAATTAAATAATAAGGGCAGTATTTAAAAAACAATTGTCCAGGATCATACTTGAGTTATATCACTTTGTGAATGGAAAATCTCCCTTTTTATAGTGTATTATGTTTTCACGCCGATAAGCTAGAATTAAGGTTGTAATTTAAAATTAAATCCACTCACTAACTGTTGAATAACATAGAGGCAACATCTATTTTAATTTAAATTGATACGTACACATTCTAAAGACAAACAATAATAAAAGGCGTTGGTTTTAGAAGTACCTGCTAATCATGACATTTTTAACACAATAATTAAGTAGCTTTTTTAAAAATTAATAAAATAAATAAACTAACAATAATTCATGTTTTTATTATTTATAGAAATTACAAATATTTTATATACGACGATTGAATGTTTATTTCTTAAAAACTGAACAACAATAATAGAAATTCATTGTTGTAAAACGTATAAGGGACTGAGATCCATACATTATTATATCCAGATAAATGTTGGTACAGTCGTTGCCAGATAAGTTGGCACGGCGGCAGCGGAGATTATCAGCAAGTGTATTCCAAACTAGTCTTTTTCTTCGACCGGCCGTCGACAACCCTAGTTCGGTCGCGACGCTTTTTTATTATTGTTGTTGTTATTACTATTATTATTATTGTTATACATTTTATAAAAATAAACTATCAACTATGCTTCGACAAGACATAATAGACAAGGAAAAACAATATCAAATACTGAGAACTCCTGGCCCTGCGCTCCGCCGCAGCTGTGCCAAGTTATCTGGCAACGACTGTAACAGCAAACTCCATAAAATCACAGAACAGCAGGAAACAATAAGAAAATGGCTTGGCTAGTGGCTCCAAAGGTTGAATAATTTAAGTATTAATACTAATAATAGTAATAATAAAGTAATATTCCACTACGACTTATACAGTAAAGTAATAGTTAAAGAGTTGTTATATATATAGTTATAGTTAGCTTACATTAATATTATGTGAAAGAGTGAGTAACTTAGATATCTTCCGATTCCATTTTATATAAGACCAAAGAATATTCTAGATCGAAAATTGAACAAATTACAATATTACGATTGACGTCAGTTATCAAGAGATTTACTTTAAACACCTGTGATTGGTTAACATAGATCACGCTATAATATTTTGCTTATCATGAAAACAAGTTCATCTTATGAAAACAAGAAGGAAAATTTCGACTTGAGGGACACCAGAACTATAGGAATATCAGACTCAAAAATAAACGGATTAAAAAATTTTTATTTGAAATTCAACAGTGACAGTAAATTATTGTGTTAAGAAAAACGTATACTTCTAGACGACTAGCACGTATCTTCAATACCAAGTTGTTACTAAATTGTACTTAATCAGTGGTTGAGTTCATCAATGTAGTCTATAAGGGACCGTATTACGCTAAAATCGACTCCTCTAAAAATCAATTTCAGATGACTTAGGAAAGCTTTCCCGGAAGTCGTAGAACTGATAGCTAACAGTTCATCCTTGGTAAGTAATGCGTTTCCCAAATAACTTTCTTTTGTTTCCTGACTCAACACTATCTCTTCAGTCGCATTGCACTTTACGAACTTGGCGCATTTGCTTAGTAATAACGTCAAACCATTTATCACACCTCGTACACTTGTACTTCGATTGGCGAGCATGTCGAAAGCTTTTAACAATAGCTTGATGTGAGGATCGTTTTCGATGCGTAACATATGTCCAAATTGTTCGAGCAACTCGTGCCATTGTTTGGCGTATTCCAAATACTTTGGCGAAACGTCTTCTAGTACTTGGATGTACAACAGGTGTTTCCACGTCAGACGGAAAAATATGATTTTCAAAAAATCAAAATGCGTTGCGTAGTACAATTTTATGTTTTTAAGGTTATTCTTGTGCCAATTAACTTTGACCGCACGTAGCCAGATCTTTTTTAATACTTGGTTGGTGACAGTCAAATCTACTTGTATGTCGTACGAAGTCATCAATACGTCACTGACCTCGTGATTTTCGCTAAATTCGTTCATGAATAGATTTTTCATTTTCAATGATTCGTCCAATGTCTCGGTCGTCTCGGTCGTCTGGTACTGGTCATGGTCCATCGATTTCTTTATTTTGTTCGAAAAACTTCGAAATTCCAGGTTATTCTTCCTTACCATGTCTTTTATTTTAGAGAAGTCGGGATTAGGATTTCGTTCAAGCCACAGGTGGTACCAATCGTTCAATTCATAGTGGAGACAATCGTTAGCGACCCAGTCGGCCTGTAGTTTTTCAGTAACATAACTATGTATTGCGAAAATTCTTTCCCCAAGGTTGCATGTTCTGACATACGGGCCATCATTATCATATTTCATAATATAGTCATTCCACAACAGTCCGGTGTACAAGTGTAACGGCCACAATGAGCCAATTTTTACATCTGGTAAATTGTGCAACATATTTATAATTTCCCTACCGTTTATCCAAACAACTATGCCCAAAAAACACGACCGAATCAATGGGATTGGAAAAGCCAACAGGACCAATCGCATATGGATCAGTCCATAAAGCAAACATTTGCATTTCAAAACATTATGACTGGTAACATCCTCCTTCTCAGTGGAAGAGTTTTCAGAGATTAAGTTGTTTTCCTCGGATAGTGCAGATCGACATATCGGTACCACCAAACTCAAAACGATTAATATTAGTAATTTAAAACGGGTCATTTTATAGCAAATTTTGTCAAAAAAAAAAAACAAGAAATATGGTATGTAAGCTTTGGATTATTCACGATTTGAGAACACGGCGATTATAAAATAACATAGAATTATCTATGTAGTTCTGTTGTTTAAAATATAACGAATGTGTGGAGGAACAATAATAAACAATAATAGTTTTACACCTTTCAGTGTTCATTTAAACAACAGGTTTTAGAGTCTTTGAAGAATTTATGCTATGCGGTGTTTTATAGTTGTATACGATATTTAAGTATTAAAATACACATCTTAATAGTAGTTCAATATTCTTATTATCAAACTTGGTACTGCCAATTTGTTGGTGACTAGGAAATAAACGCTTTGCTTTCTTTTTGTTGTCCAAGTGGTCCTTTTAGTGGGTAAATTATTTAAAGCAGTCAAGTCTAACAGGAGCTCTTAAGTTTTCAACTATGTGTTTGCATAGTCGTCATTTGTAGTCTTTAAAGCCGAGTAAAAATGTTATATTTACCTACTTCGATCATGAAGTCTTAGGTTATGTTACTCATAAGCACTAAATCTATAATCTTCAAGTTTTTACAACTTTTTACATAAATTACAATTTTCTGAAAATGATGGATGGTCGGCAACCAGTTTTGAATAATTTCTTTTAAGTTATTCAAGTTTAAAATTCAGGACGGCAGGGATGGACGTTTCTTATATTAAATTACAATTTGGATTTTAATGACTTTTGCCTGGCCATTGTATGACCGTAAATCACATTAGGTTATTAAATTTGTAGCTGAAATATGTATTAGATTTCTATTGTGTGCAAATAAACGATAAAAATCGGTACCAAGTCCACCCGACACGCACACGTTATTTGTTCAAGACACATGTTGATATCCATATGTAATGCTTTTAGACCTGAAAATGTGCAAGACCATAACAATAGTTACTGTTCATACCTATGTATAAACTACACATTCATTAATTATTTCTTACCTTAAACTAGAACGGTTTTTTGGCCCACATAAAATTATAAATAAAATGTTTTTTATAGTCTTTATTGGTCAATGTAGTATGTATACTCAGAAATATAAGAGAAGACGCCTAATACCTATCATGTAATGGAATTAGAATTATTATAATAGTTATTTGTTATATGGTTTTATAGAAGTATAGTAAGACACATCCCCTTTTAAGCTAGATAGTTAAATCAAAACAAAAACTATAATAAGAAACCTTCTTAGCATAGCATTAAGGGGTACTTTTGAATCTTGAAGGAGAATGATACAAATAGAATATTCTAATACAAACCAGAAAATGGTTTGGGAAACTCTCAGAAAGGCCAAACGTGTCTGATAATAAATCGTCAATTTTTCATAAAATGCTAGGTATTTTAATTATAAATATAAACATGTCAAGTTAAAGTAGCTAAAATAAAAGTATCCAATTAACCGACAAATAAAAAAAAAATGTAAAATATTTCGGATTCCAAACAAAAACATTCTATGTTTCTATATTATTTAATTCTATGTTATTTTATAATCGCCGTGTACTCAAATCGTGAATAATCCAAAGCTTACATACCATATTTCTTGTTTTTTTTTTTTTGACAAAATTTTCTATAAAATGACCCGTTTTAAATTACTAATATTAATCGTTTTGAGTTTGGTGGTACCGATATGTCGATCTGCACTATCCGAGGAAAACAACTTAATCTCTGAAAACTCTTTGAGTCAGGAAACAAAAGAAAGTTATTTGGGAAACGCATTACTTACCAAGGATGAACTGTTAGCTATCAGTTCTACGACTTCCGGGAAAGCTTTCATAAGTCATCTGAAATTGATTTTTAGAGGAGTCGATTTTAGCGTAATACGGTCCCTTATAGACTACATTGATGAACTCAACCACGGATTAAGTACAATTTAGTAACAACTTGGTATTGAAGATACGTGCTAGTCGTCTAGAAGTATACGTTTTTCTTAACACAATAATTTACTGTCACTGTTGAAATAAAAATAAAAATTTTTTAATCCGTTTATTTTTGTGTCTGATATTCCTATAGTTCTGGTGTCCCTCAAGGCGAAATTTTCCTTCTTGTTTTCATAAGATGAACTTGTTTTCATGATAAGCAAAATATTATAGCGTGATCTACGTGATCTATGTTAACCAATATTCGGCGTAATTATCGGCGTGAAAACACTATAAAAAGGAGATTTTCCATTCACAAAGTGATATAACTCAAGTATGATCCTGGACAATTGTTTTTTAAATACTGCCCTTATTATTTAATTACTTAAAAAATAGTGGAATGGGAATTATTTTACTCAGCCCTGGCAGACTAAATCCCGAGCAACGCCGAGTCCAGACAGCTTGTTAACAATAAAATGAAAATATTTAGAGAAGTGGGGAAATATGGGCTAGGCCGTAGAAACACAAGAGGAGACCGATTAGAGGAATTTAGCAGTGAAAACAGACTTTATCCTTGACTTTGACCTCATCCTTGACATTGACCTCATCCTCGATCGCTGTCTTGAGCTCGACTTGACCTTGACCACATCCTTGATTTTTACCTCATTTATTACCTAGACCTCATCCTCGATCTCGACCTTGACTTCATTGTGTAGGTACAGCACTAAACCTAAGATGATTTTATGAATATAATAATAAAATTGTATAAAGTGCAGTTATACAACATAAAACTGTATAATATATATAGCTATATAATATATAGCTAACTTTTCTTATGTTTGTTGTTTTTAAAACACTTTTGATTTGAAGTTCATAATACTTCATTAAGTCTTCGTGTGTTATAATATGGTATCCGCTATTTACTGGGAGCATATTATTAAATATGGTACTCAACGACTAAAATTGTTTTACACAAACTACTGTAAAATATATTTAAACAATAAACTTTATTACCGTCGAAGTTGAACAAGCCCCACTCAACGAAAACATTTTAAAATTAAAAAAAAAAAAAGTATACATTGTTTGTTAAATATATTTTAAATATTATGTTCACTATAATTATCATCAAACCGTGTAAAACACTGAACAAAAAAAAACACTAAAAAAAAGTGCAAAATTTCTTCTCCTTCGGGCCGGATTTGAACCAGCGACCTATGGATATCTGTGTTACAACGACCACTACAGTCCACCGCTCTACCAACTGAGCTACCGAAGGTTGTTATTACAACTGTTGGTTTTACTATATTTAAGTGACTTTGTCGACTACCTAGGGAAACCGATCGGTTAGAAGAATTAGAAACATATTATTTTTAGGATCTTTTGCATAATACATTTTATGTTTATTCGTTTTGACAGGAACTTAATATTTTATTACCACCAAGGATGCCTTTTCATCACACAGCGGTTCTGGAAGTATGCCCACGTTTATTGCTATCCCGAAGTGATGCAAATTAAATACGTAGGTACTCGTACTAAGAAAATCCCTATCATAACATAAACATGATTTATACATTTTTAAAAATTAATATATAAAAGAATTTTTTCACACCATAGCCTAAACACCAAAGTATGTTTTAAATACAAAATATCGTGAAATAATAATTAAAACTTTTTTCAGCGCGCGAACAACTATTTAATATAAACAAATTGTTATTAAGGCAATTTAATTTTATGGCAAGGAATAGGTTTGATTCGGTTGAACTAATTAACCAAATAACATGGAAATAATTTAACTGTACAACCGCAATAATCTTAGCTTAAACTTTGTGTACGATTATAATTTTTTTTCCGGCTTTACGAGCCGTCCAGACTCTTGGTCACCAAAACTGTATTTTATTTTTTAATCTAACCTTTTGGTTGAAGTTAATGAAATAGTATCTTACTATATTACTTATCTATGAGAATAATTATCTTATTCATACTTGTAATTCGTTTTATAATATCTTGGACACTTATTTTGTGACTAGACACATTTATATTTTGTTCTGTTTTGAAATATAGCGTATGGTGAATAATCGCAGAATTTACATTAATAGAGTGATTCTTTGTTACCGAATTGAAGAGTCTCCGCCGCTAAACCGTTACTTATGTCAATCTCATGAAAATATAATTCGCTTTTCGACCAACCTGCTGGAAAATATGTAAGCGGCCAGTCCGCGTCATCGTTCAAGACGCAAAATCTGTGTGTGTGGCGCGATCTAGCGGTCAAGCTTAAGATTACATACATTATTACACTCTTTGTGGCCAAAATACAAAAACATCTTACTTAAATTTTTCAGTATAAATATAACTGTACCTCATAAAAAAAATCATGGTGGTACATACATATCCATGATTTCATATTTTTCCAGGGAGCGAAGAAAATATCACTACATTTTTTTTAGTGATAAATTAAGCCGAATGGCGTCCTCTCAAGCACCAGTATGTGTCTTATAAAAAATATAAAAAATTATAGCAAAACAAAAATTTGGTGTATTTGTATTTTTATGAAATAGGATGCAGTGTATAATTAACAATTAGAAGACTTATTACAACTATTTTATTGTTTTATAATATAATGGCGAATAAACTATATTATCTATAATCTATATAAATAAAATGAAATGCTGTTCGTTGGTCAGCGCATCATTTGAGAACGACTAGCCCGATTCGGCTCATTATTTTTATAATGTTCGTATTAAACTGAATAAGGTTTAATAGAAAGAAAAATTAGAAATAAATCTCGGAAATTTGGAAAATTAAAAACGTTAGTGAATATTTATTAGAGTAGATGGCGATACGTGCACAAATATCACAGCTGACAGCTAATCAGCTGACATATGGACAGTTTGACAGCTGACCATATTTATTCATAGCCCTTCCAACCTTGGGCCAAGCGGGGGCAACAAAACTTCTTTTGAATAAAATTTTAATGGAAGATCACCTTCGAGTATGGTTTTTCTATATTGACAGAAATGTACTCTGTATACTTTCGCTGAAAAATACCAATGTATTGGTAACCTGTTTTTTGGCGTCCGTAATTGTCTGACACATTTTTTTTATAAATATTTGTTACTTAAATTTATAAAATTCATACTATTTTTTAATTATTATTACACAATAAAGGCAGATTTTTTTAGATTATATTGTTACAATTACATAATTTTCAAAAATTTTTCCATACAAACTTTCTATGTAAATAAATGGAGGTTCCTATTAGTAATGGAGAATAAAATGACCTAGGTCTAACAGCAGATATAATAATATGAGCCGCAGCGTTACGTTTTCTATGTAATTAATTTTCATTTTTTTGGTTTTTTCTTTAATGAGCATTTTGAGAAATAAGTTTAATGCTTGAGAAATTTGATTTTGTAAATCACACAAAAAATCGTTAGATGAAGGATATGTATCCAACTTATAAAATTGGGACCTAATTTGTTCCCTTATAATTTTAGCTGCAGTCTCTACAACCCGTAATCTTTCGTCCGTTTCATCTTTTTTTTTTCACTGTACCGTATATAAGTCCGTATTTCTAAACTTTGGACTTCGTGAATTTGCCTCCGATTTTCAATGTTTATTTTTTTCTCTCTTTTTAAAAACCCGTCATCTATGACTCCATCACAAAACAAACATTGAAACTATGATATAGCTGACCTTAATTTCCTTTTTGTTGGTTGTGTATAACTTGTACCAGGTAATTCCTTAGCTTCATTAACTGCATTGATTGCGGCTTTAACGCTTTGAGGACGGGTGTAATCCTTACGACATTTTATGTGTACTTTCATATTTTCGGAAAATTTTAACCACCCATCGTGTTCATGCGATAAGCTCAACAACACAGCCCGCATGCGACTATGACTTTATAAATAAGAGTAACGAGGGTTTTAGTAGACTTTTTCTACTAAACCCTTTCTCCCCCAAAGTACCAACTAGATAAAATTTGTTATTTAGAGAGTCGCTCTAATCTAGTTGAGCTACTCAAAGGAATTAGCTCAGTGTGTGTTAAAGTTACTGTGTATTGTAACGGTGCAACACAACATCTAAAACGGCCTTTCTCAAGGGCACCAACGATCCGTACCGAATAGTAAACGCAACTACCGAAAAACCACTAACAAAACATCGGCCAATGGGATTGCGGGGTTTTTACGAAAACAGCATAAATACCGACCGCAATCCCACAATCAGCACAGTCTTCTTCCAACCATCCGGGTATCTTATACACTGGATAAATTGGAAGCCGACAACTACACAATCAACCGCCAGCGCCTACCAGCAGTAGCAAGCGACACCAGCAGTAACCACAGCGGCCCCAGCAGCAGCGGAACCGACAGAAGCGGCACCCGCAGCAGACGTGCCGACAGCTCACACGGCTCCACCGACGATTCCACATCGCAGGCCGTCCTTCCTAAAATACAGAGTCACTTATTAAAGTTGCGCTCTCCTCCCGGTGACTAGAGTCCGTAGGCGCTTATTCAAGCTGCCCTACCTTCCTTCTAGTCATCCCAATACATCCCCCACACTTCTGTATCCCCTGTAGGACAATATAGTACTATAACTGTGAGGTACATAGTGCCCGTTTAACCCAGCGTGAGAGGCGAACTTATGCGAGTCCCGCCCTCACCGTTACCTATTGTATTACCTAAAACCTCTGAATAATAAAGAACAACCGTAATATCAAGCATCCGTTTTATTATTCAACACACGACACGGCAAGGCACCCGCCACCCGTATCAGTATATAGACACAAAAAAAGCTCACATGATTGTAAAACCAATAGCCTCTCAGCTCCGCATTAGAGCTATAAACGTATACATGGCGGGAGAGGTGGAGTGATGGAGGACTAATTTTATGATTATTAATAATTGCAGTTATTAAAAATCATATTTACTGTAATTTCTTCCGTAGTCAATCGTAATTTGTACGAGTTGAGGTTCATAATAATTTATCAAGTCTCTGTGATCGACCGTGTAATGCATTGATCCTTTTTTTTTTGCTTCTTCAAATGCAGTAAACATCGCCTAAACATTGTATTTTAAATAACTTATGCGTAACATTTATTACCGCAAAAGAATCCTTTTCTTCCAACAGTGGTTTAGGAAGGACACCCCTGTTTGTTGCATACCTGAAGTGATGTAAGTAAAATACGTACTCGTTATCTGAAAACAACCATCATAAAATAAATATGATTTATAAATTATAAAAATTTAATACTTTAAAGTTTTTTTTACATTATTGTCTAAACATCGAAGTATGTATTTAATAATAAATTATTTAATATGAGTAATGTTAATAAGACAATTTGCTTGTATTGCAAGGAATAGGTTAAATAGTTATTAACCAAATTACATAGGAATACCTTACTGTAAAATTAAAAATATTTTAGCTTAAACTATGTGTATACCCAAGACGATTGTACGATTATTAAATACAATTGTTAGAAAATATTATATTTACTCGACTTTTCCCCGTGGTCTCTCATAATTTGTTCGATATCAAGTTCAAGTTCAGGATACCTTCTTTTATAATATATAGTCATGTCGTCATTGGTAACATAGTTTCTGCTTACTCCTTCGGGGATAATTTCATTAAATATCTTTTTCATTGCCTAAAAATGTTTTTAAAATATATTTGAAACATAGTTAAATACTAACATTTATTAAGTATAAAACGTTATAACCCAGTGTTTCCCATTAGTGGCTAGTTAATTTGTAATGACTTATGGTAAATTTGTTGTTAATTAATAAAGAATTTAAATTAAAGACATTTCCACCCGTTATTGTAATACTGTTACAACATTTGCTATCTAGTGCAAATATAATATTGTAAGAAATTGTCCTATAACATCACCTCTTTGGACCATCTATGTATGCGGCCATCTAATGCAGCAACGCTAAAATTATCAAATCCGTATTTATAAATCGTTTTTCCTGGAAACAACCACACCATAACATAAATATAAAACAATATTTTTTTTTATAAATTACTTATTGTTTTGTAACAGTCACAATTAGCCACATTTGTCTTATAAATATTTTAAATATCCATATTTTTTCAAATTTTTTAGAATTTCTATATATCCCGGACTTAGACAATTTTTAAAAAAATTATAAACTTTCGGTAAATGTGCTGGCTTTTTCCAACGGTCAAACTTACTGACCCCGGACCAAGCCCAAAAATGTTAACTTAGATCAGTGCGTTACATATCAAAAATTTACCCCCACCCCCACCCACCCCCTCGAATTTTGAAAATTTTTGACCAAGTACATCTTCGCAGGAAACCGCCCAATCGCGCCCGTTCAAACGCCAACCGTTTTGATTTAGCCCGCCGTTTCCGTCGCGCATCCTACCTAGGGACCAGGAATCCCTCCGGAGGGACCGAAGGGTCGAAACCCAATTTTTCGACCTCACCCCTCCTGCCAAACCTGCTAAATCCTCCGGTACGCCCGTTCGCGTAAGGCTACCGTGTCTCGCTCGTTCTACGCACGGTCTTAGGATTTATCCCTTTTGTAAAAGTGCAGTGCCAAGTCCACACTAGTAGTATAAAAGTTCGGCCAAAAATTTATATCTGTGTTCGATCGACGCCAACGGGACAAAATGTCCACTGACGCAAACAGAAAGAGACCCACGAGCTCAAACCCGGAATAACTGATCCGAAATCGCCTACAACGAGTGAGCCGAGCTCAAAAATGCAGACACCCACTACAGCTAAGAAATTTGCCAAGCCCTCACCTCCACCCAATGACAACCTCCAGATACTGATGAATACCGTCGGTTGGCTGAAGACCACTATGTGTGAGGATGAGAACCGTAATAACTTTAAGAAAGATACCCTAAAGGAATTTATGACTAGACTAGAACGCATAGAGACCCTCGCTAAAGCTCAAGATAGGAGAATCGCCGACATCATTTCATCAAGAGCACAATTAGTAAACAAAGAAGTAGCCCTGTACAACACGGCCAACGAAGCGGTCGTCAATAACGTTGTGGCCGAATTCGCCAACACACTATGTAAGAAACAGTCCGAGATCGAAACCCTCAAGCGTCAATTTGACGAAAACAACCATGCGGCTGAGACCGAACATCTTAAAGAGCAACTCCGTGAGAAATATGAGGCTGAGGCCACAACGGAAAATCATGAGCAAGAGGAAATGACGGTGGGTTCTGTAAGGACCAGTCGCATACAACAACAGGTCAAAGAGTAGGAATAGGTCCAAGAGCGGAAAGATAAATAAGAGTAAGGCGAGGAAAAAGAGTCAGGCTCGTTCCAAGTCTAGAAAGAGAAAGCTAGATATAAATAGGGAGGCATCCCCTCAGCCCTCCTATATCCTCGAATGCGATCCAAAAGACAAAGAGAAGATGAAGGATACGCTGTGGTCTGAGGTTGTGAACAAGGCAACCAAACTTATGCTCGACATGGTGATCTCGAAAAGCGGAGCAATTATCATTAGGAGTGATGATTCTGACACAAACATTGCGCTCAGGCAAATCGTTAATTCTGGCAGTTCAGCCCTGAAAGAGCAACCTGCTAGATGGCCTAGGGCCATAGAAGAGTTGAGCATAACACCACGACGGACCAGTTCCTGATGAAAATAGCCACTCAGAACGAGGACCTTGATATCACGTATGATCAGGCGAAAAAAATTGTCTACGATTGTTATTTAGTTGATAAGAGAGAATATGCGTAGCCAGTTTAGATGTAAATTTTTTTTTCAAATCGCTTTCAAGGATGCTGCGACATTTCGAAAAATAAATAAACTACCAAAAAAGAGTCAAGATTACTTAACTAATAATTAAACATCACAGTTTAGCCTTTAAATTACGATTTTACAAAAAAATTGCCTATACCTAACTCCTTTATAAATAGGGGGTATAACGTCATCTTAAAAATGATTGTATAGAAGTACTACAAAACGAAACATTGCCTACTTTCTAACATTCTATACTCCGACGCTTGCACGAAATATGCGGTAACTGAAAAGTGAAAATTTTTATTCAGTATGAAAACGTTAATTGTCGAAGACAAACTATTTTTGTTGAACGTGGAATAAAGGTAAAGTTTGTATGTATATAATATATATATATATATATATATATATATATATATATTATCTTTACTAAAACGTGATGTACTCTTTTCCATGACCGAATTTCGCTACTTTCCATGAACTTCGCTTTTACTAAGTCAACTATGTTATCACTGTCAAATAAATACGGCGACGTATAATGTTATGTTATTACTCTTAAATACGGTTAGGTTAGGTATAAGACGGCGACGTATAAGTAACGATGGCGTAAAAAAAAGTTGCGGAAATCATTAGTTTTTGAGTTACATGATGAATTTAAAGTTTATCAATATTAATGGTTTTATGTTAAATACTCAAAAATTACCAACAGCAGTAAATGTGTCTGGATGGCGTAACGGTCAATAACATGATCCATCAACCGAGAGGTACGGGTTCGATTGAGTGTGTGATCCTGCTTTTTTTTTTATAATTCAACTTGACCTATCAGCTTCTAAATTCCAAAAGACCCATACCATGTTCAAAATAAGAAGCGACCTCGCCGGCTGTCTAAAAACCGGCTTTTTACGTGGCGTATTATACTCTGAAAATTAAAAATACGACTTACAATGTTTTATATGTTGAAAAAAAACACGAACTGCGATTCGTTGTGCCACGCTGCTGCATCGAGTGGCATCAACAGGTGCTTGGCACAACGATAATACTGTAAGTTCAAGTAGTTGTAACTACAAGAGTCCACAAATTTAGCGTAAAAACGTTATTTAATAGCAAAAAAAAATGTGTCCGGTAAATTAGATTTATACCAACTGTTATACAGGATGTACCAAAAAGAATGGTTAGGTTAAGAATGGTGGGGTTTCAAACGGCTGTAGGTTGTGAAGTATTGGACCTACAGCGCTCTGGTAGGGTTTGAATAAAAGAAGGAGTTATCGAGTTTCGAATGACTGCCACTCGACGACTCTCCACGTTCCTGTTTGTGTCGTCAGCCTTCATTGTTCAGTTTTTTAAGATGGCGTCCTCGCAAGAGAAATGATCGAGTTCGCGAAGCGTAATTCAGTTACGACTGTGAAACATCTAGTGTCAGAGACATCTAGTGACAGTCATTAGAAACCTGACAACTTCTTCTTTCATTTAAGTTCTACCAGAGCGCTGTAGGTCCAATATTTCACAACCTACAGCCGTTTGAAACTTCACCATTCTTTTTGATACACCCTGTATAATTAACAGATTAAATCTCTAAAAAAAAATGTTTTATTATAACTTTTTTTATCTAATAGTAAGGTAAGTAGCACCGGACTATTTGCTTTATAACCGACTACCCTCTAGACATTTAAATTAAATTTAAACCATTGTTTTTAATTTATTGTAAAGCAGAACCGGACACTCGCTTTTTAAGCAGATCCGTTTCTTTGGCAACAAGTATGTAGCTTAGGTGGACGAGACGCCTGTGACCTACACGGTCGCCTTCCGGCTAATAGTGTTTGAGTTAGAGAGGGACAGGTCTGAGTTATGTCATTTTGTTAAAGGGTAATCTTTCTTTGAATTGTATATTATATTTTCGCGTCCATAAGTTTATAATTTAGTTGTAGTTTAAAATTAAATCCACTCGTTACAATCCACCAGCGAAGATGTAGTTGCATCGATGTAGGTCATCATCATAGAGCTACTGTTTAAACAGGATGCAATGACCATAACACTTATTATAAATTAAATAAAGGAAAGACAACCTTAAGGAACACCAGAACTTACAAGACTATCAGACACAAAAATAAACTTATTAAAAAATGTTTATTTGAAATTCAACAGTGACAGTAAATTATTGTGTTAAGAAAAACGTATACTTCTAGACGATTAGCACGTATCTTCAATACCAAGTTGTTACTAAATTGTACTTAATCTGTGGTTGAGTTCATCAATGTAGTCTATAAGGGACTGTATGACGCTAAAATCGACTCCTCTAAAAATCAATTTCAGATGACTTAGGAAAGCTTTCGCGGAAGTCGTAGAACTGATGCCTACCAGTTCATCCTTGCTAAGTAATACGTCTCGCAAAAAACTTTCTTTTGATGCCTTACTCAAGACTATCTCTTTAGTCGCATTGCACTTTACCGATTTCGCGCAACCGTTTAGTATTAATATCAAACCATTTATTACACTTTGTACACTTGCACATCGATTGGCGAGCATGTCGAACGCTTGTAACAATAGCTTGATAGCCGTATCGTTTTTGATGTGTAACATAAATCCGAATTGTTCTAGCAACTCATGCCATTGTTTGGCATATTTCAAATACTTTGGCGAAACGTCTTCTAGTACTTGGATATACATCAAGTGTTTCCACGTCAGACGGAAAAATATGATTTTTAAAAAATCAAAATGCGTTGTGTAGTACAATTTTATGTTTTCAAGGTTAGTCTTGTTCCAATTAACTCTGGCCGCACGTTGCCAGATCCTTTTAAATACGTGGTTGACGACAGTCAAATCTACTTCTATGTCGTACGAAGTCATCAATTTATCGCTGATCTCGTGATTTTTGCTAAATTCGTTCATGAAAAGATTTTTCATTTTCAACGAATCGTTTAATGTCTCGGTCATCTGGTTCTGGTTGTTTGATTTCTTTATTTCCTTAAAAAAACTTCGTATCTCATGGTTATTCTTTCTAACCATGCCTTTTATTTTAGAGAAGTCGGGATTAGGATTTTGTTCAAGCCATAGGTGGTACCAATCGTTCAATTCATAGTAGGGACAACCGGTAGCGACCCAGTCGGCCTGTAGTTTTTCAGTAACATAATTATGTATTGCTGAAATTCTGTTCCCTAGGCCGTATACTATGAGATGCGGGTCCTCCTTAATTAATTTTTTTATATAGTAATATCTCAACAAACCTGTGTACAAGTGTAACGGCCACAATGAACCAATTTTTACACCTGGTAAATTGTGCAACATATTTATAGTTTCCCTGCCGTTCATCCATGTAACTATGCCCAAAAGTATATTCGGCCGAACCGATGGGATTGGAAACGTCAACAAGACCAATCGCATATGGGTCAGTCCGTGAAGCAAACATTTGCATTTTAAAGCTTTACCATCCTGAAGAAAGTATGATATAGTTGCTGGTAGATGGTAGCTAGTAACTTCCTCCGCCTCAGTGTAAGAGTGTTCAGAGATTAAATCGATATCCTCGGATAGTGCAGATAGACAAATCGGTACGGCCAAACACAAAACGATTAGTATTAGTAAATATGTAAAATGATGCATTTTATAGGTAATTTTGTGTAAAAAAATATTAAAAACAGAATTATGGTATGTAAGCTTTGGATTAAAAACGATTTTAGAACACGGCGATTATAAAATATCTTGGAATCATTTATGTAGTGCTTGTGTGTTCTATACAACGTATGTGTTGAACAATGAAAAACAATAATAGTTCTACACATTATAGTATTTATTTACACAACCCGTGTTAGTATCGTCAAGAATTTAAATAATATTTTAATGCAATACGTTGTTTTATAGTTGTAGACCACATTAAAAAAAATAGAACACATCACTAAAATACACATCTTAACAAAATTATCTTTTCAAACTAGGTATTGTCAATTTGTTAGCGACTAGGTCATAAAATCAGCACAAAAAGCTTTTTTTTGTTATCCAAGTGGCGATTTAATGGGTAAATTATTAAAAGCAGCCAACATTCTAACATTCAAACAGGGGCTCTTAAATTTTCAACTATGTGTTTGCCAATTGTCATTTGTAGTCTTAACAACCGAGTAAAAATGTTATATCTACATACTTCGATCGTGAAGTCTTAGGTTATGTTACCCATAAACATGGAAGAAATGGCCACCTGCACCTCTCTCTAGGGTGCACTTGTTTGGTAGCGTTAGGTAGGCAGCTATAAGCCCGAAAATTTCAAATCTAAACCGTCTAAGCCCTGATCGGTGGGAATAACGGACGTTAAACGTAAGAGAGAAAAGAGAGAGAGGACGACTTTTATCATATAACGAAATTAAAATAATTATAATAATTATTCGTTATATGATATTATAAAAGTGCCTGTAATTTAAGGATGGCCTTTGACTTGTTTGAGAGCTTACATTTTCTAATTATTAACAAATTACTGAATACCTAAAAAATACATACATCACGCATTCTTCAATTACTCTTATTTTTTTTTTACCGACAATTAATTATTATTTTCAATAAATTGTCAAAAACTAAATAATTATGTTCACTACCACTCTTGACGTGGAGCTTTTGTAGTAGGCCAAAATGTGAGTTAAAATGTTTATAATAATATAAATTTTTTTTTTTATTTTACTAATAAGGCCTGCAAAGGTAATAGCTGGAAATGGGAAGTTACAAGTTAGATATCGGATATGAATTATGAGTGTTTTATAAAATACAGTAGGTATAGTTAATATTAGGTTTTATATACTATTTTATATATTACCTACTGATAATGTATAAAATATTTTTTCACCAATAACTTTTTAAGTAGAAACCAGCCGATTATCGGTTAACCACCGATAAACGTTGACAAACCAGATAAAGTAGATTAAAAAATTAATCTAAAAATAACGTGCTTATACGTCTTAAAAAGTATAAAATAACCCTCAGGGGATCTTGATAACCAAATAGGACAGGGGAAAAACGTGGGGCGCATCTTTCTACTTAGATATTAAAACCTAAGCTTTCATGTTAATGCATTAAGTTGTCTCTCATAATGCTGTCTCTTTAATCGAACGAATCAGAAAGTGATAGTATGACTTATTATCGGAAATGAAATGTAATGGATTTCCGTGCCACTTGCCTTAAATTTCATTGCAAATTGAAAAGACTTAATTGCTATTCTCTCCAAAGTTTATTTTATGTAAGTTGCTTCAATTTTTTTTTAACTACCTACTTGCTTAACATTTAAAGTAATGTGGTGCTCAATTTTACATGACATGTCATTAAGTATTATTTTATTTAGAAGAGAAAAGATGATTGGGCATGAATTATGAGTTAAGGTAGTTATTAATGAGAAGAGAATGTTATTATATATTCAGACGCGTGAAGTAGTAAAGATGCGCCCCACGTTTTTCTAGTTTACCTGTCCTGTTTGGTTATCAAGACCCCTGGAGGGTTATTTTATACTTTTTAAGGCGCATAAAAACGTTATTTTTAGATTAATTTTTTAATCTACTTTAGTTATATTGTTCTTTTTTCGTTTTCGTATGTACGTATCCATATATTTAAATGTATAATGTTTTAAAAAGTTTATAACATGTTATAGAAAAGGCTGCATGGTCAGAAGGATTATCATAAGAATTAAAATTAAGTTGTAATTACTATATAAATTATCATAAAAGTTATAAGAAAATGCAAAAAAATGTAATGATGGGAATGGGTTTGAACCTGGTACCGATCATATCTGAGCACGGTTCACGCCCAGGCGCACCACGCATAATTTTTTGTTGGTGGGTGAGAAATAAGTCTATTTGAATTGCAAGATTCCACCCGGAACGACGGACAAGAAATCGACCCCATTTTAACCCCCTTAGGGGTGGAATTTTCCCCCTCTTGTAAATTAATAATGCATTGTCATCGAATTGTGAGCTACCCTGAAAGTTTCAGCCGGATAGCTAATCGGGAAGTGCTCGAAATTTGAGTTGCAAGATTCCATCCGGAACGACAAACAAGATTGTGAGTTCACAGAAACGTTATAATAATTATAATAATAAAAAACATCATAAACTCTTTCCTCTAGAAGGGGTGGAAAAGTTTTATTATTTCGTTTTTTTAGGAGAGGGTTTAGGGTTTAAGGTCTGAAAATTAAACTATAGATAGATCTAAAATGGGCTTATAAAACATATAAATTTCTTAAAAATCTGTAGTCAAACTTTGTTTTTGAGAAAACTAGTCAACATGGTATTTTAAAATATTTTCATTATGCTGTTAATCACAATATATAAAATATATGGGTAATAAAAGTAAACAAATTATTATAGACAGATGAACAACCCGAATGGTATCCAATCTAATACTAAAAATACAATTACAAGCACATTATTGACAGTGATTTTTTATATATTCATAGATGCGCATCAAAGTGTTTTTAAAGTAATTCTATCAGCTATCTATACATAATTAGCGACCCTAAAATTTGTATTCAGATTTTACATGTATTCAACTAATATTTTAATTCTAGTTAAAATGTCTGTATTGTACAAAAACCACCGAAACGTTTTGTATCGTTTGATAATGTAGACAAAGGACAAACAACTGTTGGCATCACAGGTTTTTATGTTTTTGCGTTAACTGTTGTACTTTACAAATATAAGTTTTATTGTTTTTTTTTTTTTTTTAAGAAAAACGAGTTGTTTATTTGGCCATATGTTGTTTCATTATTTGTGTTTCTGATCGTTTCACTTTGCTTGCATGATAGTACCATATTGTAACGACTATTATAGCGAATAAAAATTTTGTACCAAAAACCATTATTCAAATTTTAAAAAATGTTTTTTCACTTACGTAAATCTTGTAAAATATTCGAAAACTACTAAAATCTATTCAAGACAGCTCAGATACTAATACTAAAGAACTAATTAAAAGTTTTAGGTATGGGGTGGCTTGGCTCAATGTTATTTTTCTAAAAAAGGTGTTACATATAATTACATTTTCCACACAATCAAATTAAATGTAATATTATGTAATAATTATAAATGTTTACATTATGACAATTTAACAAAATAATATTATACCTTAATGTACAAAATAGTTATTCGCTATAATTATTGGAACATCAGAGTTCTACGGCCACGCAAGAAAATAGGTCAAACATTTGTATAGGTACCTACACAAACATCATAACAATATATGTTTTAAAAAACATTTGTTTTCAACACAAACAGCTGTGGCATATGTAGACTATGGCTATGTATCATAAAAAATAAAACGAACAAAATATAACTGAATATTTTACTTCTAAACTAAGCAATAAGCTAATATGAAAAACAAATGGATTGATGACATTAAACACAAAAACATTTTTCAACTTAAAATTACTATAACTTATTAGCTTGAAGTAGTGTTACTGGACAACCCCTTCTATCATGTCGCCCTGTCATTGTATAATTTTCTTCAAATTTACTCATTCTACCTAATATTACAGATTGTAAATATATTTAAAAAAACAATCTTATTAGTTCCAAATTACATATAAAAACATTGAAAAACTACAAACATTATCATAAACCCTTTTCCCCCTTTAAGGGATGGAACTTTCTCTTAATTTTGAAGTTTTAGGACTGGAGATCTGAAAATAAGATTCAAGGTAATTCTTGTTCGGGGCAATAAGATTTCCTTGAAAACTATCCTAACCATAATACATTTCGAATGCCCCAACGAAAAGGGTCGTACTCGTTTTTAGCAACTTTTAAGGATGAACCAAACAAAGATTCAAATTTAAATTCTTATTCTTTTTTCAAACTGATATGTTAAAAAAAGAATAAGAATTTAAATTTGAATGTTTGTTTGGTTCATCCTGAAAAGTTGCAAAAAACGAGATACGACCCTTTTCGTTGGGGCAATCGATTTATAGGCAGCTATGTGAACTAAATTATTATGGAACATAAGTCCAAATACCTCCAATATTTCCAAAAATAAAAATATTAGTAGTAGTAGTGTATAAAATAAAATTAGGAATAATAAATGCATAGTGTACGTAATATTAGGAACTTGAGTGAATATGATATTGTATTAGTATAAATAAGATTTTAGAATTCGTACACTACAAACTGAGTTTAAGGCAACATAATATGCTTTTACCAAACAATTTTTTTGCTTACACAAGTAGTACGTTTACGCATTTAACAAATGTTTGAAAAACATTTTAAGATGAGATGTACACGCGATTATACAAGTCCATTTGAGTAAATTCTTTTTAATCAACAAGCCCTACGACTTGGTAGAGTTTACTAGATCGAATGTTTTTCACAACTGGGCTAAAAATATGATAGCGACTATGGTATATTTCTCCAAAACCAGGTCAATGATGGGATCAACGTGGGCATTTTTTTTTTCATATTTTGTTGACGAAACTAAAGAATATGATCTGTCCGAGTAGTTGATAAACATTGAAACTTCCTATTGTGATCTAATATTTACTAGATCACCAATGGACTTAAATAGAATACAGTGCTGTTGAAAAGCAAGTCCGCACGTGAAAATTCAGTGGGGACCTCCTATGATTTGGTAATAAATTATACAAAATTGTAATATCGGATATACTTTTTTTAACTTATAGAGAAGGGGGAGTTGCCATCCCCTGCCCCTCCCCGTGAGCACTCTTACTCGACATTCGTAATTATAAGCAAATTGGATTTAAATTACTTGACGAATGATTCCCGTTCCATGGACAACTTGATTATACAACTTGGATAATCATGCATTGGAAAAAATGCAACTTAATTAGATAACTTCCAGAAAGAAACTTTTAAGATATTGCAAAAGAGTTTGCAATCGGATTGTTTATTCAAGGAAACGATATACAAACATTGACGAAAATAATGATACTAATTACTAAGTATATGTAAACCACTTAAAGCTTGATAAACAATACATTTTTCATTAATATTATTGATT
The DNA here is from genome assembly GCF_023614345.1 of Adelges cooleyi. Taxonomy (NCBI): domain Eukaryota; kingdom Metazoa; phylum Arthropoda; class Insecta; order Hemiptera; family Adelgidae; genus Adelges; species Adelges cooleyi. The sequence continues at coordinate 11,063 of NW_026096165.1, read as the reverse complement.
CTTGAGTAAATTTAAACAAAAAAAGCCAGTACAGTGGGGTCGGGCATAGTGGGAACGGAGAGGTCACAGGTCCACAGATTTTACTATAACTGATAGTGATAAAATCACTTTTAAATAAACGCTTAGATGCGAATCTATGGATAGTATATTCAAACCAGTTATAGGGGTTTAGAAGATATCGTGGGACTAGCAATAATGTACTTAAAATTTAATATTAAAGCAAAATTAACAGTCTAAAATTTGACTACAGATTTTTGAGAAAATTGTATATGTTATAGTTCTATTTTATAGTATAAAATAACTTTGTTATAATTGAATTATCTCGAAAAATTCAAACAAAGGTGTATACATAAACACCTCCATAACACCATATGAAATTCATTGATTGCATAAACAAACATACTGTTTGAAAAACTGTAAAAACTTAAATCGGGTTTTTCTAAACCTTTTTGATCATTACGTACAACTTGATTAAAAGCAATAATAATAATAATACAACAATTTAGAGCTGGTTTGAACGGCTATCATAGACGAGCCGTCATATGTGAATAAGTGTTTTTTTTCTTTAAAATTTACATAAAATATCATTATTTTCATCAAACACTAACTGGGTTCTGAACATTTTTTAACAATATTGTTGATTCAAGTAAATTTAAGCAAACCACTTTAACAATGAGCAGATAACATAAAGGCATCGTTTGCCAAGGAAGTTTATTTTTTAAATTATAATTAGACTTATGACTAATGCAAAAATAATCACGTACAATATACATTATTTAGCAATAATCATAATTTATAAAAAAAATAAAAAATTCTATTATAAACAAATACTTAAAACATGCTTACAGATGTTATATCTCCAATACTTTGTAAGTTGATATTTTTATTAACTTTTGTAGCAATCCTTAATCATGTACTCGAAAATACAAACTCGAATCACTCAAAAACAAAACAATATATGTACACATTTGCTACTCCTGAAACGTATATTTACTTGTACAGTTTAAAATCATAAACCAAATTTTACTTATTAAATATTTACGACCAGTCAATCCCGTACTTGCGGGAATAGCTATTCATATGTACCTCTTGAATTAACAATTAATGCAATTTCCTTCATTTTATTTTAATTGACAATTACTTCTGTTCAAGTGTCTGCGTTTCACTGTATATATTGTAGGTATACCGAAAATGGCACTCCGTTTAAAGTGTACTACGTTATTTAAACAACCCGTGTTAGTATCGTCGGAGAATGGAAAGAATACTTTTTTAATAATTATTTGCTGAAAATGTTGACTGGTCGGCAACCAGTTTTGGATAATTATTTTTTAATGTTATTCAAGTTTAAAATATCCAGGACAGGAGAGAGGGATGCGTCTTACATTAATATTAAGCACACAGTGTACAAATTGTGTACATACTGTGTTTGTATGACACAGTATATGCAAAAATGTAAAATATTGAGTGTCTTGCATTAAATCAAGCACCCTGAGTACATATTTGATAACGATAAATGATTCTCAAACACATTACATTGAAATTAATTGTTTTCAGAAACGTATTTTTGTACACCTCAGTTAAGCCGTATTTTAAAATGATGATTTTTCGACATTTTCGGAGTTAGTACCGTGAAGGAATAAGTAATTTACAGATTTAAAAGAAGTACGAAGATTGAAGTGATTGAGTTAAAAATATTACCGGCCATGTTCAATACTAATGTAGCTTTTATATATTAATAAAGATCAAATTAATTTGGCCTAATACTAATATAGTGCATTTTATACAATACAATTTACACTAGACCTAAATTTCTAAAATCTGTAATACTTTTGAATTATGAGTAAACTGTGCCAAACTCATAATTAAGTTTAAAAAATAATAGTGAAAAACATTTTAAGATACCTACTTAGGCTATTTTGTATTTGATATTTAAATATTTGGCCAATTGTCTATTTTAATTCAACTATGTATAGTTAATGTATTTTGTATTTGTATAACTACATAACTACTAACAAATAATACAGGGACGAACTGAGACTTCAAGTCGAGTTTATCTGAACACACGGCATTAAAGAATATGTTAGATTTTAAGCCTTTCCGGTACTTTGTTCTTTTTCTAACTGACGTCCAAGGTATTCCCTAGAAATAATAGTAATGAAATATTTGTTTTTTTTTCTACGACAGCTTGTGATTAAACACATGTGTACAACAAATTAATAATCTAATAACATACCAATTATGAACCATAAGCTTTTGAACAGCCAATAAAGCTTCGAAACGCACATCGGCATCCTCATGAGACAACAGCTGCATCACGAGTTGTTTTCCTCCGAGTTGTTCAACTACACTTTATTAAAATTAAAAAATACAAATCAGAATATCGAGACGATTTTTTTTATAATTCTTACTGTTTTCCACGAGGATAATGACGGACATACTCGCCAATGTCAAAGCTAGCTACACTTAAAACCAATGGATCTCGGCTCGTTTCCAACAAATTTACTAAATTGCGCAACAGTTCATAATTCCGTTCATTGAGACGCGATGCATTTTCACGCCAGAACTGTGTAGATCTATGAACGGGACTCCATTTTAAACGGCCAGATTTTACTTCAGTGGCATATTCATCAAATGAGCTAGTTAATTTAAACAAAATAAATAAAGTGATTATGATATCACTACCTACAACAGATGTAGTAAAATTATTTTTTAGTTTGATTTTACCTCAAATCTTTTACCGAGGCTTGGAGTCGCTCGTTCAAGAACTGAATGTCCTCAACTATGTCCTCGTCATTAAAATTTCTCTGTTCAAGAATACTCAGTTGTTTTAATACTTCACATTGGACCATAACGCTACAATGTTCTTTGGAAGTAGAGCTGTCCTCCGGCTTTTCTAGTAGGTTCTAAACAACAATGATCGTTATAAAAGAGACTATGTGGTTCATATGTTAAATATTACTCTGAAAACCGCAAGAATAATTCTGGTGACCTTCTCTTTGGCAGAATCGCCTAAAATGTCTGCCAATATCGGAATAACATTAAATCTGAAAATGATTTACATTATGAAGACCATAAGTAACATTTTTGTTTAATTCATCTAATATGGGATAAGATATGCAAAAATAGATATGTTAAATTTTACAATAGTAATTTTTGACAGATAACTTAATTTTTAAAGATTTTTGTTTGTTTGAAAAAGTTTTGACTTTTTGTTACATAAACAAAATTTAAACTCGTTGAAAAATGCTTATTTAAATGTGTTTTGGATTGACATTTATTATTAGTTAATGTAAAATTATATGAATTATATATGAAGGGCACAGGGAAAAACGGTAGTTGTCCCATTATGAACATTTTAGAGTATAGCAAAAACAAAGTTCGTGAAATCCTCTACCTCTTACATAAGAACAAAACAAATCACATTAAATGCTATTCTAATAATAAATGTATTTATTTAAACAATCTATTGACATAAATAAAAAAAGTTATTGGCATAAATTGAAAAAAACTATTTGAAAAAAAAAATGTTCATAATATGACAACTACCGTTTTTTCCCTGTGCCCCATCATCATATATCTATGAAAATTTCCCTTTTAGTAGTTATTTTACTCGTTTATTTGTCCAGCCAAACGAGGATTGAACGTCATGACCCAAACACAGAAGATCAATTGATATTGTATCTGGAAGTTAACCCGTCCAGACAATACACTTATCACAGCCGGCATGCCATCAACTGAAATAAACTCAGTTCTGTATTCATCACGGCGTAACAACATTTGTAAACAACGCGCAACCGATTGCATGTACTCATTATTCTAAAACACCCCACGGATAGTTAAAGTATTTTATTTTGAAATAATTTTTATGAAAAAACAAAAACAAATTTTACAATATGCTTACAGTCGACAACAGCTGCTCCTTAATCCAGTTCAAATAAAACTGGAGATCAGTTTTACTAATGTAATCCGTCGAGTAGCAAGCAACTTTAGCTAATATACGTGCTGACATATTGTTAATAAAACCATCAGCAGCATTCAACAAGTTCAAAAAGTTCTTACACACCGGTTCATTTTTCCGCAGAGCATATTCGTGAAATATTTCTGCTCGTGAATTATCTTCCTAAAAACATGATAAAATATAGTATTTCTATAACAAATGGTATTGCCGTTGCTTATGCTCAGAGCGGTTTTAATTATCTACCATTAAACTACTTGTTTGCAACATTTTATTTATTTTAACTATATAACTATGAAGTTAAAATTACTAGCGCATATATTGAAATAAAATATTAAATAAGATTATGTCTATATGTTTTAAGTGAAAATAAGTATCATTGACGTACTTTAAAATATGAAGTTTACATTCAATAAAGTGCCCCTTCAACTAATACTTAGGCAAATTGTAATAAGAGATAAGCGTAATGACTTATGGCATTTATAATAGAATTACTGTAAGTAAATCATCAATCAAAACGAGCACATATTGTATAGTCGATTCTTTAGATATATGTTCTAACAAACCAAAGAACGCTTCAGCTGCTTGTGCACGGTTATTATTTAAAATTTGGCCTCTATTTCTACTAGCGTCGTAGGTACTAATAAAATTGAACACTTCTTGCGATATAATTTGTGACCTATTAAAAACAAATATTATTTTATTATGGCCGATACAATGGCGAAAATAATTATTTTTAAGACATTATACTTCAAATAAGACGCCCAATTTAATTTTAAATTTCTTATTTCTGCCGCTTGTTGTTGTAACACGCTAGTAGCAGCAAACATATCTATTACATACATTTTTTTTAAAAACTTTTAGTAACTGGTACACGCCCTTTAAAAAATAAACGTTCAATATGTGCACTTACCAATGTTTTCTTCTGGGAAGGTTTGTAATTTACTGGCAACACTTCCGGTTTGAGCCATTTCTGTAGAGATATTTCGACGTCTATAAAGTAATAATTGAAATAAAGACAATAATATTGCTGAATCTTTCACAAGAATATCGCACAAAATGAATAATATAGACTATAGGGACATATAGTGAAGAATATAATATTACTATGGTTACTCTTAGATTTGATTTATAATATTCTTTTTGATAAGTGGATTGGAAGTTTAAATTACATTTTTCTATAAATTACAATTGCTACCAACACTATGATGACTACGAAATCAGTTTTATCTGCGCGCATTTCCCCACCGCACTTTCCCTCCAATCCTAACTTTAAAATTCTTATAACATTAAAAATAGTTATCCCAAACTGGTTGTCGACCAGTCATAATTTATAATGCATTATTCTTAATTTAAGAAATATATGCGTTACCATTTAAGTTTCAAAAGTTGATATTAATAAAACTAAGTTAGGAAGGGGTAAAAACAAATGAAAATTGTGGAAAATTGAGATTACATTGTATAAAAACAATATGAAAAAAAAAAATGTAATTTCTTATTTAGCCCTATGAGATATTGAGTGACTCGTGATAAAAAAAATCACCCTATATTATATTATGTATTATGTATGTTATTCAAGGTTTATCACGAACGAACAGCTTATTATGGTTATATTTTAAGGAAATATTCAAAGAATTCTAGTTTGCTTACAATATATGTCCAAGTATATAATATAAGTAAACTTCAGAATTCTAAAATCAGTGTAAATTTTCCAAAAACTCAAGAAAAAAGTTTTGAATGGTTTGTGACTTAATGGATACTTAGGATTTTCAAGCTATGTTTGCCCAAAACCAGCAGTTAGTTCTTTAAGAAATTTGCGGTCGGTTTTCTAAAAAAATCAACGAAACGCCATAGGTACTCTATATTATACATGCGTCATACTATACTGTATTATAAGTTTTGAGCAAACAGTTTGTGTTGCCAAAAAAAATCTTGTTTGAATTATACTTTTGAACATATTCTTGAATACATACTATTTGTTATTACAGCTAACAAAAAAAAAAAACATTATTACCATATGTGTAAACTACAGTTCGTTTGAGTATTCTGCACACTAGCCACTGCATAGTATGAAAATGGTACATTTATTATTTTGTTACAAAAGGCACAATTAAAATTTTTCAACTTGTAAAGAAAAATGAAGGCAAAATATCTAATTGTTATGCTTTTTATTATACTTATTAATAATTGTCAGACAGTAAAATCAGACGGATCTGATGAAGAGAAGTCTGAACAGGTAAACAGTTTTGTTTTTTACATGTACTATGAATTTTCTAACCTTCTAGTTTAAATGCTCATCTAAATATTCTCAACTCAACTCGACTCAAAAACAATCCGGGGCAGTAATTTCTTTTTTGAAGAAAACTAAATAAAATGATTACACAATAATCATTTAATCACTCTCAATTATACTAAATCTTGAAGATCTGAAAACTCTCCGTCCCAATTATCCTATGTCAACTTGTAATATTCTTTAAGAAAAATATGGAGATTTTCAAAGTATATTTTTTTTTATATACTTTAATAGATTATGAACGATAATTCCCTTATGACAGAAATATTCTAGTTAACAAAAAAAAAAAAAGAAGAAAACTCTTTTTGAAATACATTTTTGACAATTATTATTCAAACACACTGAATATGTCGTAAAACTTAGGTTGAAATTTTAATAACAGACAAATTATGAGGTTAGACTGAAAGTAAGTAATAAAAAATCAAGTTCATTCCTTTTTGTGCATTGAAATAAAAAAAACAATTTGAAATACCTTCTCAGCTATCGCAATGAAACTATTAAACGGCTTGCCGTAGGAAAGATAGAGTATCGATGCTACCAAAACTCTTGTTTTAAATGATTCAACACAATTATTATTATTAATTGACTTATTAACTGTCAACTGTATGTTTAGGTAACTATTACTGATTGTCAGACAACACAAAACGAATTAGATCTGATCGAAGCTCTATTTGACAATGACGTTGAAGAGAAAACTGATCTGGTAAGAATAATTACATGATTTTTTTTAAATCGCTAACACGTACGGGTGTTTTTCAAATCTTACAAAATTAATTGAACCCCCTTCCCAGTGTCGTAGAGAGCTGAAACTTGGCACAGACACTCATCTCAACGACAATACAATATCCTGTAATATTATTGGGACTCGGACATCCAGATCGCCCATGACTATGTTGGGGGTCATTTTACTAAAATTTCACGTTTTTTTCAAATCTTACAAAATTAAATTAACCTACTTCCCAATATCGTAGAAGGCTGGAATTTAACCCAGACACCCATTTTGGATGAAAATACAATGTTCCGGCATCATATTAGGACCCGGACATCTAGGTCCCAAATGCCATTGGGTCGAAAATGGGGATCATTTCATTAAAATTCCATGTGTTTTCAAATCTTTCAAAATTAATTTAGTAATCTATTCACAATTATTAAGTACCTTTACCAAGACTAAAAAGTAAAAAATAAAATAAATTAATAAAAAAACAACTTTTTTAAAAACATGATTTTCTAAAAAAAATAATAGTAAAAAGTGAACCAAAAAGTAAAAAATAAGTTTACAACAAAAACAATTTAACAATTAATTTTAGCACATTTTTTTTTTAAATGTCAATTACTTTGAAAACAACCGAAAATTAACTACAATTTTGAATAATGTTAAACATCTTTAATTTCTTACTAAAAAGAAAAGCGTGAGCCTTATTCAACAAAGTCCAAATTCATGAGTTAAGAATTATGAAATGTATGTGTCACACAGTAAAAGTGAACCAAATTAAAATTTCAAAAAAAAATTATATGAAATTTTATCTGATAAATTTATTAGGGACTTTGTTGAATAGGGCACACGTTTTTCATTTTAAGCAAAAATTAAAGCTGTTTAACATTGTTTAAAATTGTAGTTAACTTTCGGTTGTTTTCAAAGTATTTGACATTTAAAAAAAAATTTGCTACAATTGATTGGTAAATTATTTTTTTAATTTATCAATAAACATGAATGATTAAACATTTATATTACTAATATTTTCAAATAGTGTAACTATTTGTGTTTAATAGTTTAAATAAATAAATAACTCAATAATTAATAAACATTTAGCTTAAAAACGTTGATTACTTCTCAGTTTTCTAATACTTTTGGTTTGGATAGCACAGTCCAAACCAAAAGCCAGCACGGCTTTTGATAAATGTTTAATGGGTACACCACTATATTGAACATAAAAAAAAAGTAGCATTAGGAAATGTTTGCCATCGATATAGTATTAAGTTTATACTTTTAATTTTTAAGTTACAGTTATTTACGATTTGCTTTAACAACAACATTAGCTCATTCATAATGGGAAAACACTTATTTTGTGAAAACAATATTTTCGTAAGATTTCTTGTTATTTTACCTTGTTTTAGAATCAAAAACATTTACAATACTGACTTAAAATTTCGATTAAAACAAATTTATTTTTTATCTAGATTTTTTTTTAGATTTAATCGATATCCAATCCTCTAAAGTACATGTTATACTTAGTTTATTTATGGTCGATAAGTTATGATGGTTAAAACTCAATTTCATAGAATTTTGTTAATTCAAATTTAACGAAAGCCTTAAAAATATTTCAGGTGATAGATGCAATATGGGATATTTCGGACAACAAGAAAAACGGATCCATTCCTATTAGACGTTTGGCCCATAACATATTCGGTACACACCGCGAAAACATATCTGGCTGGTTAAAAGAACATCGAGGGTTAATCTGTAACTATGATTTTATGTATTCAGTATTTTATTTACCATTTGATTACTACACAAACTATAAAGATTGGGCTGAAATGCGGATGTTTCCATCTTTAGTGTTATAGAGAGAGTCGCTGGATTTTAAAATAATAATTTATTGTATCTTACATACTTTTTTTTGTATTTTGCGTGGACATAATTTTACATTTTATAAGCCGGGGTACAACGTTATTCCTATGAAGGTTTCCAAGTGCATTAAAACAAAGTAGTATCTCACATTAATACTCAATAATAGCAAGTGCTAAGCCCTCCTCCTTCTTGACAGTAGGCCAATCGGGTAAGGTGAGTTTTGCACTTATTCTGAGTGACTTACAATACATACGATTCTTGTGTAGTATAATTCTATCTACAACCCATTCCCATTAAAAATGTTGAAAACTGATATTTTTCAGCCGAATCTATACCATATTATCATAGTTCAACTTCTATAATTTTATTAATGTGCATTTTTTATTTCATACAAGAGAAAATTGGGAAATTCTGTATTTTTTTTAAAACTTCAGATGTAATAAAAAAAAAACACGTTGACGTTCTGTTAAATAATTTTAGCCGATATAGATACAACGGAAATATTTTTACAAAACTGTATAATTTATTTATTAGTAGATAAAATAGAGTTGGGGTTAAGTAAATGTATGTTTTTTGATTTGGTTTTCTTTCACAAAAATGTTTGGTAGTTCAATTAGTTTTACAAAATAATTATGCCAACAAAAATGTATATATCTACAATACATAATGTAACATCCTTTTACAAATATTACTTAACATTTTGAAATGTTAGATTCTTCTAAAATAATGTAAAAAAACAAAAATAATAAAAGGACAGTGCTCAGTGGGGTCAGATCATAGAGGGGATGGAGTATATGGGTAACGGGGAATTCACAGGTTTTTAAAAATTAATGGTTACCTATAAGGAATTAGTCTAAGGTGAATATAACTATTTTAATATTTTATTAATTTTAATCTAGTATATTTCAAAATGTTAGTTGTAGATAACAATATAGAAAGAATAAACCAGACCAACTTTAAATTGTTGTTGTATGCCACTATAAGTCTTCCGGAGCTAAAAGATATTTATATCAAGTTGAAGAGAGCCAGGGATGCACTTCATTAAATATTGTACAGTGATAAATATAAAGCAACATTTGAAACTTTTTAAATATAAACACTTTATTTAACTTCAACACATAAGAACAGAGTTTTTATTTCATTGAGAAGGTATTAATTAGTTTAACTAATTAATAATGCCACTAGAAGGCTCTTGATACCAACTTACGGTTAGAGAATGAGAGTAATCAACAAATAATTAATTGATTTCGTCTTCACGTCTTGCAATCTTGTCTTACATACAACACGAACAAGTAAAATAAACCGTTTCCCTAACAATTGTTTTTTTTATAGAACACTGATAATTACTATAATGCGATTCGGAAAATATGTTTACATTTTTTAATTTTAATAAACACAGTAGTATCGCTGTGAGCCAATTTTTATTGCGTTTAATATAATATTAATATCCCCAAAAAAACCTAACCGTGAAAAAAGGGCCAAATTCCATACCCCAAAAAAAAAATCAGTCTATCAAAGTAGTAATATCTACATTGCGTACAAGTCTGCCTTTTCTTTAGTTCACAAACTCACTTCACTCCTACTTTCATGAGCCACAATATTTTTTTATTTGTATTGCTTAACAACACTTAGCCAGTTTCTGAATGGGGCATACAAAAGGCTTGGCCACAATGTAACACTACTTTGATGGGCTGACTATTTTAAGAGGGGAGCTGGAGCTTTTTTTTTCTACTGAGTTCTCTCTTTCCCATCGCCCACTGACCACTGTATTTGAATACAAACGGTACTGATGTTTCATGCCTCATTTAGAAACTGACCAAATGTTAAGCAATAAAAAAAAAAATAGCGTGGCTCGTGAAAGTAGGAGTGAAGTGAGGTTATGGACTAAAGAATAGGCAGACTTGGCCGCAATGTAAATATCACTACTTTGATAGGCTGATTTTTATGGTTATGGAACTTGGCCCTTTTTTCACGGTTAGGTTTTTGTTGGCGATAATATTGTCCATATCAAAAAATATTGAAAACTGACTAGAATCGCAATGGTTGCTACCGAGAAATTTGCTGCTAAAAATAACAAAGCCATGTCTGCTCTTAAAGTACTATCTGTTGTAATCTCTTATCACTTTTATTTATCATGTTTCTGTTTATAGGTTTACATAACCTATTTTGCTCTTCTTTCTCTGTGTGTCATGTGTACTAGTTAATATTTTGTACATTAAGTTTAATATACTCTTATGTATTTTTAG
>NW_026096164.1:0-3316 GCF_023614345.1 Adelges cooleyi | reverse complement strand
GGACGACGGCAACAACACGCTTTAGTATAAACGACAGAAACAGAAAACAACCACGTGATGGGTTTAGCGCGTTGGCCGTCACGTCGGAACACAACAACACCGAACGCACGGCCGGACGATCACAGCAACGTGTTTTACCAACAACTTTAGATAGGTTAAAGAGAGGAGGCAAGCTCAAACATGGCGGCGGTCGACGGCCGTAGATAACTAATTGATAGTGGTCTCCGACAGAGTACTTATTAAACCATCTAATGTAGCCTTGTCGCTTAAATTGCACAATAAAGCATCTAAAAGATCCGGTATATGAGCTTCGTCTACATGGTTAAAAATAAATTGACATATTTTTTCAAATAAATTTAAGTCCTGATTTGTATTACCAGTAAACTCAGGTAATAGTTCCAACGCGTCTCCGAAAGATAATTTACTCATAGTGTAGTGATCCCCAAAGGTGATTACTACAATATTATTTTTATTTGACGACTGGGTTAAAATGAGTAATTAGATTTGAATGGAAATTTGAGTAGAGCGAATTTGCTAGTTGGTCGAGTGTTGGTGTGTATGTCATAAATATAGATATAATATTTAACAATAAGAAATAGAAGAACAGATAAAAGTAAATGTGAAAACAAGTTGATTAACAGTTGCCCTTTACATAATCACATGTAGTTGATCTAAGTACTAGTGCTAATAATAATATACAATATATAATATATAATGAAAAAAATAATAAGATAACAAATATATAATATACTTAGCAGTTATTACATTGCGTCTCCAACGCATTTCCGAAAGTTAATTAACTCATAGTGTAGTGATCCCCAAAGGTGATAACTTCAATATTATTTTTATTTGACGACTCGGCGATCTCGAACGAAAGAAAGAAAACACTTCAGATTTTTAAGGTTAAATATTATGTTTAATTATTTATTGTACTTAAGCATGAACAAAATACAAATAAAATATGAATTAAAACTAATATTAAAAAAACTAAGTGTTATAATTTAAAAACAACCAAGTTAACAAGTAGCAATAATTATTTACGATATACTGTCGCGTTCGATTACAATTCACCAACTACTAACTACTGTCTACTCGACGTCAATCCCAGTAGCCGCCTTGACTACTTAGAAAATAATGTAAGTATAGTTAAAATGAGATAGAGATGATGAAATGATAGTTAACTAAGTATACGCGCACGTCCTACGTGGGAACGTGCTTGTTAGAGCTATAACTTATCATTACGTAGGTTTACTACAATAGCTAATAATTTAAATTCAGTTAATAAATTTTCCAAGTGGTTTAGATACGTTTGACGTTGAGTGCCTTCGTTAATATAATTAGCTAGTGAGTGAAAATACTCAAAAGTCTGATCGGTATTCGACTTATAACTTTGGAGTGTTTAATATCAAAATTTGGTACCGAAAGAAACAATTGAGTGAGCTAAATTTCAATATATTATGTTCCAGTATAGAAATGTATATACAAATTACCATAAACTCAAAAGTTATACTACTTATTTGAAATGAACCAATAATAATTAGTATTGATAGATATAAAAAAAACAATTATATATATTAACACATTATCAATTGGTGTAAAAGTCAGCTTACACAGAAATTGAAATTGTATTGGATTGATATGATTCGCCGTTGAAATCACTCGCCTCGTGATATGTCGTTGACTAACAGCTCGCTATTGAATCGTAATGGTCCCGCTCGCTTCTGAGTGACCTGACTGTGATTGAACGAAGTTGTACGTGAATTTGACTAAAGAAAATTCATTCCGGAAGATAGAAGTTGAATATAATATCTTGAAGTTGATACTAGACAAGTTGACAATGTGATCAAATAAAAATTGATCGACTTGAAGAATTGAATAATTTTGAGATGTTGGTATTTTGACTAAGTAAAAATTAGTCGAAGTTGAGAAGTTTGATATGAGATTAATTTTTTAGTGCCGTTGAATCTCAAAAAATAAATTTTGTAAATTTGGAACAATGTCGAAGTCCATGTTGAATAATTTACAACTCAAAATTTTATTTTCGGTACGATATAATTTAGAATATTGAAAAAAAAAATAGTTATACGTCGGTTCTGTATAAACGTATTCACACAAATTAACTGGTAAGAACTTTATTCACTTTTCCGTTGCCACCAACTGTAGTAACATGACTAAGTAGTTAGAATATACTTTGTGCAATAATAGGAACAAATTTTTGTTTTTAAAATCATTACGTTTATTAGTTTTCATCGTAAATTGTAGAACAATATACAATTTAGTCACAATTTGGGACTTTATAAACACAATTGACAATGCTACATTTATTAACAAAACGGCACACGACGTTTCTGAATACACAATGCAAGTCATGCATGATTTAAATATACCATGTTATTGCTTCCTAACATTTTCAGACGCAAAATAAAAAATGGCGGCACCATAACGGGTGGCGTTCTTATTGGTTTATAGTTATTAACTGATAAGATATTTTTCTCTTATCAGCTTGCACATTAACAAAATATAAGAAATTCTAGTTGTTAATTTTGATTTTTTATTCTATATTTTATAATTTTCCATATATTTATAGTGTGAAATAAAAAAATATTTCAGAACTTTTTTCGGAATTGGTAAGAGAGTATAATATTTTATAATGTTTTCTACTATAGTATCGATGATTTTAATTTTTTTAGAGAAAGTTTCTCCATGGAATTTTATGAATGCTCCAATACTTTAGCTACATTTAATAATTTTTCATAAGGTACCGTTAAATTTCCTCTTGAGACATATTCTAACCAATTAGGACAATCGGTACTTGTTTTTATTTTATTATTTGGCATTCTTAACAATATTATTAGTTAAGTTATTACGTATATTACGTTTACAGCAGTATTTGGATTTTAAATAATGTGAATCGAATCGTGCTACATACTCTAAACCTGTCATTGTAACAATATTATTAGTAATATTTGTTAAATCTAAATTTTCGATATCACAGTCATTATCAAATAGAATATCCTTTCCATCAAGAATAGAATTGAAAATATCCTGAGTTAGTACGATTTCTTTTTCAATTTCTTCCTCTGTCTTATTAATTTTATTAATTGTTTTATTATTTTTGGTATGTAAGAAATCAGCAGATAATTTCTCCGTCCTTACATTGTCTTCTGTGTTTTTATGTGTACTAAGTACTGACGTTGAACGCTCACCCAAAAAATATGTTTTCAAACGGTTATTGAAATCTGATGGACCAGGATTGTCGCATGTATGGCCTATGACTTGCAAATAAGAAAACAAGTTTTCTAATATACCCGGTTTA
>NW_026096163.1:0-209 GCF_023614345.1 Adelges cooleyi | reverse complement strand
GGCGTCTTGTTAATATGTACCTTATATCACTGTATTGCATCTGTAATCAAGATCTACATCAGTATCATAACTAATTGAAAAGTACAGTTGAAAAAGTAAGTTTTAATTTTAATTTTAAAAAGAGTATATTATAATATACTCTTATAACAATCTTATAGCAATAGAACTCTAGTAGATGAATTGTACGGGTTTATTTTAATTTTCCATAA
>NW_026096162.1:0-3887 GCF_023614345.1 Adelges cooleyi | reverse complement strand
TTCTATATTAACTAATCTTTTTTTAACAGGGACAGGGACGCCTGTCCAGGTAGGTAAATAAATTGAATCTAGAACGTTATAAAAACTAGACTATCTTTTTTTCTATAGTGCCTATTTGTTGCTTGTAACGTGACCCTCCCCGTTCGGGGGTCAGCCGTTGTCACCGGCCGTACTTATAGGAGCGAGGCAGCAAACATTTTGGTAGCAGAACGTGGTTCCTGTTAAATTAATATTGGCGTTTGGGTGATTACCCTAACCTAAACGGCAGGTAAATCAGCCATGATAGGCTGCGGGTTAGCAGCAGCAAGACGAGCACATATATGACAAGCACGGATCACCTTGTGAACTACCTGGCGAACAGCTATTATCCAGTACTGTTTGTGGATGAAGGCAGTCAATAGGTGAGGACTTGTATGACATGCGTAGAAATGCTTTAGCTACTAAAACTGGATGTTTTCTATCGTCACTTAAATTTAAGTGTCGTAGTCTTCCTCCCACACGGATGACTTCTCGGCTGTCGATAAATGGGCAAAGACGAGCCAGTCCTTTTCCGGAGATAAGCTTATTATTGGCCAGCTCGCGAAGAAGCTTTGAAAAAAATATTTGTTGTGATCCTTCTATTACAGCTGTCAAGGTGTCGTTTAGTTCCACTTGTGATATAAAACCAATGCAACCGAGCCGTCGTGATTTAATGTTAATAAATCGTCGCATACAAGCAGTTACTCTAATCATATGGTTAAAGGACGAAAATCTTGAAAACAATTCGAGACGCACAATCGGCAAGGTTATTTTCGGAACTCACATAGTCACATGTGCCCACCGGCAATTTGGTAATGTCTTTTGAATTTGATGAACTTTAACGTAAAACTTAATAATAAACACACATACCTCACCGATTTGTTTAGTGGGATTTATTTGGTATTGCTCTCTAAATAAAAATATTTTTAAGCAATAAATTGCTCGAGACATCCACCGAGCCTGATGCATGGCACCGGGAGGATGAATTTCAATTTTCTTTAGTTTATTGTTTCTTCGTTTTGTATTTTCACAGCGTAGCTCGGCGGTGTTATTATTTTTATTTGTAATTAAAATACAAAGTATTATGCATTAATAGTCAATATTTTCCCCTTATTTCAATCGTATGTATCAATTGACTGCGAGCGCAGATGGTCGTTAATAGTTTATATTTCACGTCCTGGTAGTCCGGTGACTGGTGTTGACATAAGTAAATTAAAAAAAAGGTCTTGACCATGAAGGAAGCTATTTTGCTATTTCACTTTTCGTAGCCAATACGAAAATGTCGAATAAAATTTCGCATTAAATGTTGTCACTCGTGTGTTTGTAAAATAACCAATTGTACTTTTTCTTTTAATTGTGTTTGTACTTCGCTATCAAGTCTATTTATTTGTAATTAATACTCTATGTTTATATTTAGGATAAGATGCCTAGGCTTATATATCATTGGCGGTTTTAGCATACAATTTTACATGAGGCGAAAAAATATTAAATACACTAACCTAAACCACGTGTAATGAATAAACAAAGATTAGAGTACAAAGACAGTGTATACACGTCACACGACCACACGAAGAAACAAATTGTGAGTTGTGACCAAGTAAATACTAAATACTAACTAGTAATGGCAGATTCGACCGCGATGGCCGTGTATCAGCAGCGCCCTGTGCCAGCGCAGTCAAGGTCATCAATACTCCACCTAGCGAATGCGCGCCGCGTGGCTGTATACAAATTACCCGGCGGCCGGCAGCAAACGCCGAGAAGCTACAGTTCAAATCGCCTACGCCGCATACTGTGTGCAATGCGCTCTTCTTACTATTTTACGCGTTTGCGTATGTGTGTGTAAAAGCACTTTGCATGCATCAACTTAGGTGGCGGCGGCCGTCGCCTCTGACGAGCCTCTAGAAATGGTGGCGCACTGCACAGTATTAAACGGCTATAACTTATAACGTTACCGCGACGCGCATCCATTCTCGCGTCTCTTCAGGGGCGTATTTAGATATTTTTTTTGGGGCGAGGGGCTGAGGCATTGAATAAAAGAGCTTAGTTATTTATAAATTCTGATCCAGAAATAAACCTTAAAAATTTGGCCAAAATTACCCTCAACCCATTAAGTGTAAAATTTTAATATTATAATTATGATATAATTAGTATTAGTTACAAAATCTTAAGTTAGGAAACTTCAAGTCTTACAAAATATATAATAAAATAGAAATTATAATTCATACTTATATATACTAATTATAATAACAGTAAAACAAATTATATTAAATTTAATATATAAATCAAAATTTACGAGTTCCGCGGGGCACAGTGCTCCGAGAGTGAATTCTAGGCGCTCAAAAGTCCTATTAATAAATATGCAAAAAATATCAAAACAATTATGAATTATTAATTTTAATATGTTTCTTAGACATAATATAAAATTTTAAGGTCGTATGTGTACCTGGACGTTTTTCATTGCTATTTAAAGTTCAGTTTTTATAGTTTGGCGGTTATTTTGATTTCAAAAAATAATATTTCGTTTACAATTTTTTTACCCTTTAATATTTTTAATTTAATTTTTTAATTTAATTAGTAGATAGCCAAAAGAAAAAAAATAATTTTTTTCAAACTAGTTATGATCATTTTGAATGAAAAATATCAGATGTTTTACATGTTTTTTTTTTTTAAGAGAGTAGTACTAAAATTTGCCAATTTTTACCCACATAGAAATACATAGGTGTTGTAGAGCAAGTATTCAGTTTTTTAAAAATATTAATTTTTATTGCGACAGACAAAAATTAATTAGTACACAAGGCAAATTAATGAAATAGTACGATTATTTACTGAAATTTTTAATTTATTTCTAATGTTGATAGTGATGCATTTAAGTCATCACTGCAATCATCAATTATTATACTATCATCTTTAATAATAAATAAATTTTCAACATCATCGGAAAATTTCACGACATTAGTTTTAATAATTTTTCTCATAGACGATAGAAACGGATCCGATGACACTAGGAGCATGTGCAACAAATCTTCATTTGTGTCGTGTCTCGAATTTTTCCTTGTGTGGTGCAGTTTTATTTGTCTGTAGTCCTTATTCCTGGCTTCTTGGGCATCTTCAGAGAGCTGGCCTAAAAATGCACACATAATATAATAGCATTAAGTATATTATGTAAAATAAATTAATGACAATATACCAATAGGAAGTATTGTGAATCGTATGACATCAGCATTTATTTCACGTCCGCTAGCTATTGCCGAAAGAATATTTGCAAAACGTTTTATAATGTTTATGTCAATCCCTGTTATACGAGCAGTGACTTCTGGATTTTTAAAAAATCTCCTAGCAGTGTTGCCGTCATTAGTATTCCCTTTTCCTAAAACATGTAGGTATAATAATTATTTTCAACATCTAATTTTTTAATATACGTTTATTACCTTGCAGTACAACATCAATCAACAAACCGGTTTCTAAACGAAATTGGTCTTGAATTTGTTTTTTTCTCTGTTGCACCCTTAATTTATGGTCCGGATATCTTGGCTAAAAAATAATTTAAAAATTATCATTAATACATAATAAATAAAATAACAAAAAGAATGTACGTACTGCCCATTTTTTACATTCTAATTTGTACGATACATGTAACAAACATTCCATAAATCGTATCCACGCATGAAGTGATGAGAGACCATATTTGAATGACTCATGATTAACATTCTGTTTTAAGACATTATCAATATCATTCATTTGCTTTGGAGAAGCACCACAGATAAAACATTTTTGACTCGAAGTCTCAGTCAAAGAGTTACACACCTATTAATTAAAATGATAATAATGTGTTTAAATTAAAAATATAAAAAATATATATCTGTTAGCTA
>NW_026096161.1:0-3930 GCF_023614345.1 Adelges cooleyi | reverse complement strand
AAATACGAAATTACCTTGCCATCAATCATTGTAAACAATAATATGTGCTTTATTATTACTTCTTTACCATTAAATATAACTCTTGAGGCTGTCAAATTTTTTATTTCTTCTTCTATTTTACCAACTTCAGTTAAAGTTGTCTGAATCGTTTCTTTTTCAAACATATACTTAATCGGACGACAAAAACGTGTAGATGAAGGCTTTTTATTATTCCAAATAATGTTTTTTTCTTTTGCTTCATTAAAACAATGTAACTCCAAAGGCACCAATGAAAAAAGGAATAAGTTACCATCCGAATAGTTAGTTGACTCAGGATCGTTGTACAACTGTTTGTACTGTGACTGTCCATTACTCCCATCACAACCCCACTTATAAATAATTTCACATTCTTGTGAACAGTTTTCATTAAAATTTAAATTAGGGATTTGAAATATTCTTTGGACAGTATGGTCAAGGAGATCTTGAAGTACAACTTCACAGCGTGTTTCAGATATAATACAACGTTCTGGGTAACATTCCTTTTTGGCCATGAGTATTTCATTATATGCTGGATATATATCGGCTTTCCGTTCTTTGGCTGATAATCTAATATTTACGTACTGTCTCTTCGTTAAATCATTTTCAACAAAAAATGCCAACGCTTCGGCTGCAGTATAAGGGACCAGGTTTGAAGCGTTGGAGTTTGAAATGGTTTTCAAAATGTTAGATGCATTTTTTGCCGAACTTGTAGCCTCCTTTATTAGGTGTCCTACACTTTTTTGTCCAGATACAAAGTAGCTATGCTGCGACGCGTGATGAATTTCAATAGAAGACATACCTAAAGATCCTACAGCATTACTCGTTTTTCGCCTTTTAGTGCTGTCCCCACAATCCTTAAAATTCTTAATAGGACGGCCAATTGATTTTTTTAAAATATTATTTTTTTTCAATAGTGTTTTTTGGGGTAAACAAAAAGACAAATCAAGCCATTCTTTGTACTTAACTAGAAATTTTTTGGAATTTCGAAATGACTTATTCCAGTTTTTTGTCAATGTCAACGAAAAATTTAAAATTGAACTTTCTACAGATGTTTTATATGAACTATTCCATTTTAGGCCACAGTATCGATTACTAATATAATTAAACATCTCTTTTCTGGCATTTACAGATGTGACACATTGCATGGAACATTTCTGACGCATAAGTTCAAACAATTGCCGATTTAAAACATATTTTTGACGTTTTTCGACCACAATATCATCTATCAAATAAAAATAATATATACTTAAATTTTTTTTTTTTTAATAATACTAAAAGAAGAATTTTTAGTTAAATTGTGTTAATTGGTATTTATTTTAAAAAATTATGATTTTTATGTACTAAATATTAAACAATTTTTTTGAATTTAAAAACGGGTATGTAGAAGATTGGTTCAAAAATTGATTTTATTTTGTTCTTTTACGTCCTCAACGAAAAATAAGTACATTTCGACAAAATAACTGTCTGACTTATATTACATTTTTTTTCAATATTCCATAGATTTTGGAGGATAAACCACTTTTTAAAACTCAGTCATACTTATAACTTATAAGTTATAATCAATTTTTAAAATCTTTCATAAGCTATTAAATTCTGGTAGTTAGAACTGTGTGTCTTAAAAATTGGCAAAATTATACATAATTTTAAAAAACATAGTATATATTGTGTGTTTTGTAAAAAGAAAATGAAAAATACTTTTGCGACTAGTCAACAAAAATACGAACATTTTTTTCCTTTTACCTGACATTTTTTTCACCTAGATATACCTACTTTTTGTTATGGAGGTGAAAAAAACAAAATTTTTATAAATAATTGCAAATTTGTAATTTTTCTATTTGAGAAAATGTTTATTTATGTTATTTTAAAATACAACAGTTATTATATTTTTTATAATTATTATTTTTTAAACATTTTTGTTTATATTATATTACAATATAAGAGAACGATTATTTTTTTTAGCATTTTTTTTATTTTTAAGAAAATTAAGTGTCACGTTAAATTGATCACACTGTATATTACATTAGACATATAAAATAACTTGTACTTACTTTCCAAATGGACATCCATGTTTTAAAAAAGTATTACAAATTAGATTACCAAAATTTTAATATAAATTAACTAATATTTAAAAAAATGAATATTTATAAGGCCTCAATGAAAGTAAAACGTGTAAACTGCACTAGTTAACAATAGCTTATGCATTGACTTCAGTGATACAATTATAATATCACATGCAATACTTAAAATAGATAACCATCAAAAGCACCTATCACGCTCATAATATAAATGTTGTCAAACAACTAAATTGTTATTTGAACTTTGGAATTATTATGTGCATAACACAATAATGCACTACTTGTAGCGTTTATACTACAAGGAAGTAAAAACCAACCAATTAGTAGATAAAATGTTGACAGCTTTGAAGCATTATACCTATTCTGTATCAAAGTAAATGTCAAACAGCATAGTAATAGATTTGGGTATGTACGAGTACAATAAAATAGTATTATTTCATTAATTTGCCTTGTGTACTAATTAATTTTTGTCTGTCGCAATAAAAATTAATATTTTTAAAAATCTGAATACTTGCTCTACAACACCTATGTATTGCTATGTGGGTAAATATTGACAAATTTTAGTACTACTCTCTTTAAAAAAAAAAAACATGTAAAACATTTGATATTTTTCATTCAAAATTATCATAACTAGTTTGAAAAAAATTATTTTTTTCCTTTAGTTATCTACTAGTTAAATTAAAAAAAAAATAAAAAAAATATCAAAGGGTAAAAAAATTGTAAGCGAAATATTATTTTTGAAAACAAAATAACCGCTAAACTGAAAAATCATACTTTTTAATTTGCCTTGTGTACTAATTAATTTTTGTCTGTCGCAATAAAAATTAATATTTTTAAAAACCTGAATACTTGCTCTACAACACCTATGTATTGCTATGTGGGTAAAAATTGGCAAATTTTAGTATTACTCTCTTAAAAAAAAAAAACATGTTAAACATCTGATATTTTTCATTCAAAATGATCATAACTAGTTTGAAAAAATTATTTTTAAAAAAAAATTTTTTTCCTTTGGCTATCTACTAGTTAAATTAAAATTTAATTAAAATTTTTTTTAAAAATATCAAAGGGTAAAAAAATTGTAAACGAAATATTATTTTTTGAAATCAAAATAACCGCCAAACTATAAAAACTGAACTTTAAATAGCAATGAAAAACGTCCAGGTACACATATGACCTTGAAATTTTATATTATGTCTAAGAAACATATTAAAATTAATAATTCATAATTGTTTTGATATTTTTTGCATATTTATTAATAGGACTTTTGAGCGCCTAGAATTCACTCTCGGAGCACTGTGCGGGGGTTAAGAACCGGAACTCGCCAATCGGAAGGGGAAGGCTCATCGCACACCCGTGCAAGTTATTTTCGTCTAACTGCATGATGTACGAGGACTCTTCCGTCTGGTCAAAGTCCTCCAGGACTTATTGTTGGCCTTTGCATAATGTTGGTGGCATTGGACCAACCACCCGCGGATGTTCTTCATGACGTACTGCACTTGATCGTGTTCCGTCATCAGCTCTATTTTGACCCCAGTCATTAGCTTCATCGCATCCCAGGCTAACGAAGGGGTCGTAAGATATGCTGCTGGATCGAGCCTGTAGTGCTCGAGGATAAACTTCCGGAACGTTTCAAACACGTCAGCCAGTAAGTATACGTCACCGCACATGTATACGTCACTATACTGACCTAGTGTTTGACAGATAAACGTTGTCCACATGGTCTGCGCGTGACGGTATTGCTCTTCCGTGATGGTGGACAACGTCAACTGACTCCGGAAGGCGTCGGGTTGAGGTAGCGACGTTTTCTCAAGCACATCTTCGCTCGTCACGTATTCGT
>NW_026096160.1:0-1941 GCF_023614345.1 Adelges cooleyi | reverse complement strand
AGTAATAGTAATAGTTATAGTAATAGTTATAGTAATAGTTATAGTAATACTTATAGTAATAGTTATAGTAATAGTTATAGTAATAGTTATAGTAATAGTTATAGTAATAGTTATAGTAATAGTTATAGTAATAGTTATAGTAGTAGTTATAGTAATAGTTATAGTAGTAGTTATAGTAGTAGTTATAGTAATAGTTATAGTAATAGTATAGTAGTAGTTATAGTATAAGTAATAGTAATAGTAATAATAACTGTGGATGAAAGGTATTAATATAGCTTGCGTACGAGTCCGCAACACCACGGGATACATTTTTGTGTATCTAAGGTAGCTGGTAAACATATCAAGTTACTGGCTTATATTTTAGTGTTTTCATAATATCTGGCCCAAAACAATTCATAGTGAATCTGGCCCCTAAATTTATTGAATTTATTATTCATTTCTTTTTTGAACGTTGTGAATACAACATATATGCCCCCCATTCCTACCCCAACCCCAACCCTCATCTCTAACCCCTAACTCTCACCCCCTTACTCTCACCCCTTACTCTCGCCCCTTTCTCTCACCCCCTAACTCTCAGCCCCTAACTCTAACCCCTAACTCTAACCCCTATATCTCACTTCTAACTCTCATCCCCTCACTTTCATCCCCTAACTCTCACCCCTATCTATTACCCCTTAACTCTCCACCCCTTCCCTTATCTCTCTTATCAGAAAAATCAGCTGTTATTTTTCGTTATGATAACCGGTGTCGTTATGATAAGCGGTGTCGGTGTTGATTTTCCGTGTGTGTGCCATAGCAAAGACATAAAAATGCCAATAAGATGTCAGACATTATTAGACACATTATAACCCTTAACTGGTATTATAGGGTTCAAGAATAGGCCAAAAAAAATATTTATTGGTCTTATCGAATGTACTCGATAAAACTAATGGAAAAATTACGATGTTGAGCGAAAAATATGGCATATCAACCACTTTTGTAGACCATTTAGATATGATTGAATTTAAAGCATTTATCGGTTTACTTTGTACATGGATATGTCTTATAGCTGGGTGTCATTCTGGAATTTTGTTCGTCACGTTGTGTGTCACAGTGCTGATGTATGCATAATTAATTAAAGTACTTAAATATAATCTGAATTATATGGATAAATATAATCTCATTATAAGTAAGCTTATACTCGTATTATAATAGACCTAAGGTTTTATGATGCTTATTATGTTTAGTACTTAAGTCCCGAATACTGCTTATAATCATTACCTAATCAAATATTATATAATAGGAAGCCGATTATGGGAGCTCTTAAACTTGTTATATTTTCATAAACTTTCGATTTTCAAATAACGACTTATTATTTTTTTTTTTATTAGATATTTTTATTAATACACAATAACATCTCTAATAAACATAACCTAAATACTATTAAGTTTTGTGCTCAAGTAACACTTTTGACTTTAAGTTGACACAAAGTTCAATTTTTTTTTTTTTTTTTAACTAAAAACCCGGTGTACCAGATGTGAGAAACGAACAGACACTAAAAACTATCAGTTGGTAACGTCTATCAGTGTTAGATTAGGTTAGGGCCCAATGATCGGTATCATAATATTGTGTTTATTACATGATATCACAGGCGACCAAATCGTGTAACTGATTGTAGTAGACACTCGATTTATTGGAAAAAACCTATCCGTGTACTTATTAAGACACTTAATGATTCTGATACGACAAAACCACTGTCGTTATCTCGTTATTTTATAGACTGCGTTATATAACCTTACCGAAGGTCAACTATGAGTATATAAGGTCCAACTACCTGCAAATTATGAAGAGAAGTTTTTTTGATTCAGATTAAATGTTGGTTTTTATGCAGTATACCGCCTCAAAATGTATTTTTTATTACACAATTTTTTTAAAGGAAAACTAATGTATTGCATATTGTTA
>NW_026096159.1:0-912 GCF_023614345.1 Adelges cooleyi | reverse complement strand
TACTGTTATTCATTTAAAGAGATTCACGCTTGATTGTTTAAATTGTCTAATATTAGATAATCTGCTTCGTGCTAATATAAATTTTTTAGTTCATCAACTTGTCGCTCTAATTTTGTATAAAATATTTCATTATTTTATTACTTTGTACAAATTAAGATAAATTTTAATAATAATTAATTCATAAATGATAATACTTCATTTTGTGACTAGATCAAGTCTCGTGAACATTTAACATCATGATACTGCTCCTATGCTATTATTAAAAAAACACAATTTTTAAAATCTCCATAAAAGGTAATAGTTAAATAACAGGCAACAGCCGACCGCTAGTGGCTATCCACGTTAGTAATATTAAACTAATAAGTAATATATGTAGGTAAAATTTATTGTTTTCTCCATCACAGTACCAGTATACGATTTATTTTAATTCAAATGTAAGAAAATCGATTTTTCTTTAGAAAATAACAATAAATTAATATAAAGGATGGGACAATAAAACGGCGATTTTCTTATGTATTTAAATGGGGGGTCCCATTTAAAGGTTCCCGTTTAGGGAACGTATCCGTTTCACTATTCCACCCTTTACATTTTAAGGATCTATGAAAAGGTTTTTTTAGTTGCATTTTATTTTGTACATTGTCAATCTAGTAAAATAGAAGTATAATATAGCTTTGAAATAATATAATCTGTGAAGTATAAATAGTTTGTGTGAGATTGCTTTAATGGAAGTATATAATACATAAATATTAATTTTATGGAGAATAAGCGATTATAATTTAAACTATGGAGTACAAACGATTGAAACATGAATCGTCGACCATTCCAACAAAATATAACAAGACATTGTATTTGTGTTATTTGGTCCACTACGTTTTTGCAAAAAAAAAAAACCAGTACAGTGGGGTCGGGGCA
>NW_026096158.1:0-39178 GCF_023614345.1 Adelges cooleyi | reverse complement strand
TAGTGGGGACGGAGCATAGTTGGGTCGGGGCATATTGGGGACGGGGAGGTCACAGGTTTACAGGAATTTTTAAATCTGAAAGTGATAAAATCACTTTCGAAAAAACGCTTCGATGCAAATATGTAGTTAGTATTTTCAAGCCAGTACAGTCCAAACCAAGCACAGTATAAACCAGCAAAGTTAGAAAGTTTTAAATGAAGGTTCTGTATTTACAAATGAGCATCAAAGCGTTTATTTGAAAGCGATTTTATTAATTTTCGTCACTTTTATTTATAATAATTCTTGTAGACCTGTGACCTCTCCGTTTCCTCATTGCTTTGATTACATTATGCCAATACTCTACTGTACTAGTCCTCTCGGATAAAATCACTTTCAAATTAACGCTTTGATGCTCATTTGTAAATACAGAACCTTCATTTAAAACTTTCTAACTTTGCTGGTTTATACTGTGCTTGGTTTGGACTGTACTGGCTTGAAAATACTAACTACCGATTTGCATCGAAGCGTTTTTTCGAAAGTGATTTTATCACTTTCAGATTTAAAAATTCCTGTAAACCTGTGACCTCCCCGTCCCCAATATGCCCCGACCCAACTATGCTCCGTCCCCACTATGCACCGACCCCACTGTACTGGTTTTTTTGTTTTGTGTATAATTTAATCAGACTACAACACATGTGTTTTCAACTACACAAATTGACTACTATCTCATTAATACTATCTTGTAATCTCTTAAATTTTGATAGGTTTATTTCGTGTTTAATTTATTAGTTGTGGAGGAAAAGAAAATGTAAGTTGAAGATAAGGTAATGCCTAATTTATACGTTAGGAAACCGACATTTTGTGTTGAAAATATATCTTAATTCAACAGTATCCACTGTCAATGACTTCACTTAAATCTAACAATGAGACAATGGGTTTATGATAACTAAAATTAAAGAACGTGAATAAATATATCGTGCAATTTTTTATGCAACTCTAAAATATTTATTTTCGGTAGCATATTCTCTTGTACGTTTAATATTAGTTTTAGGTTCTAGAGCCATTATTGTAGGGAAAATATTTAAAATCAATGCGTACACTGATATTCTTCTTCTTCATTTAGATTAAAAGTTTTTGGCTTGAAACGCAATTTAATTCACATTTCTATCAGTTTCTTCACATGTATTATCAAAAATGTTTTTCTCAATTAAAATTTAAAAATTTACCTGCTCAACTTTAGGTGAAATAAAGATTAAATTACTATTTATGTCTATATTTTGTTCGCTTTAATGTATTACACATTTTTTTTCATAATTCATTGTGTGTTTGATATTTAAAAACACAAAGTTTTAATTATTTTACCGTGGCATACGAAATTTCACTTCACAAAAATTCCTATCTACCAATTTCTGTAAACATTACCTTTAAGTATCTAAAAAGTTACCTGCCTAAAGCTTTTTTGCACGTCTACATAATTGTCATCTTAGAGTCGAGTTTATGTTACAAAATCTATGTTATACTCTAATTATACTTTTGTATTAGTTATATGGTTTCACTGTAAATGTTAAAATGTATACTGCATATCATTAATATGAATGCTAATATTATATGTTTAGTATGCGTCTAACATGCCTGTTACATGATGTTCCAGACTTTTAAAAAAATGTGTATATTTAGTTGATTACTTATAAATCACTGATAAATTTATTTATTGTGCATCAATTACAATTTATTTCCGTGTGTGGTAATTTCTGTCAAGTATTATATTTAAACCGTTACATCACTCTCCTGATTTCGTTTCTCGCGTGAAGATCGTAGCTTTGCATTAAATGCAAACCAGAGGCATATGATCATAAATAAGTAAAGGGCTGAAATTAAATAAATCAGAATAAAATTAGTATTTTTTACTATTAAAAATCTATTAAAGTGGTAGTTTTAAAAAATTGTTCAACATACCGTTTCCGATATGATAATGGTGTTCAGTACTGGCGCAACATCCAGCCATACTTAAAATATCTTCATAGTCAATAGTTTTACCCATTATAACGACGTTTACCAACGCTTTTATCGGGTAGATTAAATGTTGAAATATCATATATCCTTCAAAGAAAATGTTAAGTTCATCTATGTTCGGTCCTACGTTCGTTGCTAAGAAATTTAAACCCTACAAACAAATTACACCTAATTATAACGTTCAGGCAGTACCACTACAAGTGTGAATCAAAATGAGTATAATTGACTGTTATATAGTTTTACAAGAGAGCAAAATGAAAATTGTTTTTTTTATCGGCGGAGTCCATGTTTTTTTTTTTTGTATGTCTTTTTATTAATTTGTTTAAAATACTAATTTTCGTTAATATACCTACTCGTGATTATTACTACCGTGGAAATCGGGACCATAAAGAGTAATTCCGACCATATATAACCACTGACCAAGTGGTGGGGAAATGACAGCAGAATGCTCCTTATATTCAGGACATCTTGAAAAAAACTGCGAACGAACGAGATGGGCTGAAGTCGTCTCGGATCTGTATATTTTATACGGGTAAGCAATAAGCATATGTCAAACCGATCAATCACAAGCCGGAGGACACAATACGCCAACGAGTACCAAGGTGACCGTAGGAAGAGAACAGCATTGATCTAATGGGTTCGTACCCATAAACAGCCCGACGAAAAACCTGCATACCCGTCGGAACCCACGTCGCAAGCAATCGTCGACAACTTTGAAAGTGAGTACTTCTCACGCTTCGGTTACCCAACTCTCCGATAATGGTACTCAGTTCGTATCAAAACAAATGGAGCAGGCGCTTAAGGGGTGGAAAGCTGAAGGGTGAACAACCCCAATTTACCATCTCTGAGCAAACCCGATTGAGACTTGAGAGGCGCAACCAGGATCTAAATAAAGGTCTGTGCACAGCTTTGTTGGATAAGCCTCATCATCAATGGGACAGCTGCCTGTCTCTAATTTTATTGTCCCTTCGAATAGAATTAACAGATTAACGGGAGAGACGCCATTGACTTTGGCTATCGGAACAGAAGCAAAATCGCCCGAAGACTGGTTGTTAACGACTGAAAGGAAACCGGAAAACCCGATTGTGAATGGGAGTAAACCTTCCACCGGAGAACCCGGTACATTCTAGCAGATAATCGGAAGCGACCGGAGAACTTTGGAGAAACAGAGACAAATACCCGGAGAAACTCCGGCGGTGATCCCAAATACCCGAGGAAAATTCCATCCGTGGGGGACTGGGTATATCATTGGGCACACCCCTTATCTAACGCCAGAAAGAAACTTCATGCGGGGTTCGCCCTGAAGTGGCTAGGCTCTGGTGGACGAGGTAGGAGCTTGGGACGCTAATATATCTACTCGTCATTATTATTTCCGTGCTCATTTATTCAACTCGACCACCCCTACCTACTATTGAAACACAGAAAGAAAACCAATCAAATTTGATAACGGACTCAAGTGTCAATTTAACAAAATATTCCTATTTTTCAATGTTTCCATTGCCTCCCTAATATTTTAGGACTATATTCATTTTTAAGTCATTTTACTGATTTTTTTTCTATGATAAGTATTCAATAAATGTTACGAAACGGGAGATTTTTTGTGCTTCTTGTTTTTTTATCACTATAGAGTGTTAATTTTGTTGTTGTCAATTTATTTTAGTATATCTTATTATTTTATTTCTTTTAATTACAAGTACACTCACTCTGGAAAAGAAGTTTCCATGCAAAAAGCACCCTGTGAAGACTACGTTAACGAAATTGATCACTAGCATGAAAGTCTTATATCTTAGGTGTTCGCACGGCACCTTAGTAGTTGGAAAGATCTTATCTTTTATATTTTCTCCCTCTTTATAAAGTTCGTCAATTATTGGTATTCTCCTTAGCCAGCTCACCACACCTGTATCTTCTGCTCATAATATGTGAAAGTAAGTATGTAATGCAATTATGAAGAATTATAACATACTCAAGTACAACTTACCTTCCTCGAAGTTACAGACTAACGCCGCTGTGAAGTTAAATATTATGTATATCTAAACAAAAACATTTTACTATAGGCTTTTTGGTGAAAAAATATGTCTGTTTAAAAGTTTCCAATAAAAATAATAGATTTACCCAGTAGAATAGCACACTATAGTAAACCCATCTCCTAACCGGTATTCCGTATTGTAAGATATTGCCACAACAAGAACAGCACCCATAGCACATAGTTATTTATTAAGTGGCAGTCGTTTTAAAACAAATTTCTGACTGAATTGACACTATAAAAGAGAAAAAATCGATTATTAAACATCAACATCACGTTGCTACAGTGTAAATAACAAAATCATTTCAATGTTAAGGCCAGAATAATACGTCCAGCAAATAATATTCAAAAAATAAAAATTATGTGTAATCACAAATTTATAGAATTTAAGTTAACTTAATGGCTCTGGGGAAAAAACTGCAAAAAAACCCAGACCATTCACAATATCCACTTAAGTTAAAGAATGCACGCACCTTCGGGTGTATTTTGATTTAACTGTAGGGTAGTTTTCCGTAAACAATTTAAATTAAAGAAAGTAATTATGTCCGTCCCCAGATCGTTACTCGGTTTTTTTTTCTAAAATGTATACAAACATTATACATACAAAACAAAAAAATTACATAAAGTATTTTGACGTCGGCTAATCTTGAGCCTTTGGCGTACCGTATGTCTAGAAAATGATTTATTTTAACTATAAAAATAGGTCAATATATATGTATATAATAAAAATATGTAAAACAAAGGCAATATTAACACACAGGTTGTCTTTAAAAAGACAGTTTCAAAAGTTGACCACCGTATCGCTGCGCCTAAAACTTAATATAAAAGTCGACTTAATAAGACATACATATACATATACTTAATGAAATACAGTATAATTAATACATAAATAATTTTATATAGTCCCTAAATACACATTGCCTTGGAAAATTAACATGTTCCATATGTTCCAAAATGATCAGACATTTTGGTTTTGATAATACAAGCAACTCGGGCGTCATTTACGTAAGTACCCTTTAAAATTGTAAGTGTTCTCATAAGAAAAATAAAATATTTTTATTAAAATAAAAAATAAATAAACGAAAATATTTCAAAATAATTTCATATAGTTACGAAAATCAGCATGCGCAAAATATATTATTTTATTATTATTATTATTATTTTATTATACGCCCAGGTCGGGCTCAGAACAGTTTTTGACAATTATAAATACGTTTGATACAAATATAGTAGAGATACAATTATATATATATAAATATATATGAATTTCAAATTAAAAATTACAAATTAATAACATATTTCAACCTGGTTAAGTCGTCATGGAAAAAATCGAAATTTTTTATTGAGTTACCTGTGATTAACATTATGTTAATCGGCGCATAAGAACTGTAATTTTGCCGGTAGGTAGCAGAATAGAACGTTTGTGACAAACGGGTATTTATTTGAGGGACATTAAGAGGTATTTGACTTAAAATTTCAGGACACTCAATCACTGAATTCAGTAATTTAAACAACCAAGATGCATCAAGTAATTTTCTTCTTTTTTCAAGTGAGACAATACCATAGTGACACATTAGTTGTTCAAGAGATAAACCTGTTTTGTTAGTTTTATATGCGTGTACACGTAAGAATCTATTTTGAACACGTTCTATTTTATTTATTAATCCGCCTTGATATGGGTTCCAAATTACAGAGCCGTATTCTAGAATAGAACGTACTAGTGTAAAATATAATATTTTTAAACAATCAGGGTTTTTAAATTCTGAACAATTACGTCTTATAAAACCAAATACACGAAGAGCTTTATTACACATTATGTTTATGTGTTGGTTAAAGGATAGATCATTCGATATCAATATACCTAGGTCTTTTATCTGTGTTACTATTGTTAATTCTGAGCTATTAATTTTATAATGAAAATTTATCTTGGATTTACGTCTTGAGAATGTTATTTGCGAACATTTTTCTGCATTAACACTTAATCCGTTAGATGTGCACCAAGAATAAAAATTATCTAAATCTATTTGTAATTTAATGCAATCAGCAATCGAGTAAATAGGCGTATAGAGTTTTAAATCATCTGCGAACATTAAAAAGTGACTATTTTTAAAGATATTATTAATGTCATCCATAAAGAGTAAAAATAAGATAGGTGATAAGTGCCCCCCTTGGGGTACACCTGATGTAACTTTTATATCTGATGAGATTAAATTGCCTAGCTTTACCTGTTGTGTTCTACCATACAAGTATGATTTAATCCAAGTTAGCATTTGTCCACCAATACCATTACATTCTAGTTTTTTTACTAAGATAGACATGTCCACACTATCAAATGCTTTCTTAATGTCAGTGTAAACTGCATCAACTTGAATGCTTTTACTAACCATTGATATTAAATCGGAATAATAAATTACTAGATTAGTCGTTGTTGATTTCGAATGACGAAAACCATGTTGTTTATCAGAAATTATATTTTTAAAGACAGTTTCAAATTTTGGTATTAACATTTTTTCTAAAATCTTTGGCAAAGCACTTAATCGCGAAATTGGGCGGTAATTAGTAACCTCACTTCGATTTCCCGATTTATAAACCGGATAAATAAAGCTTGATTTCCATTTTTCAGGAAAACATCCAGACGATAGCGAAAGATTGAATAAATAATGTATGGGTTTACTTAATGAGAAATGACACTTTTTATAAACTAAATCAGGAATTTGATCAGGACCACTATTAGTATTATATGATTATATGCGTTTCAAATATTTCGGTTACAGTAAACTCACTACTGCTAAATTTAATATTTGTATTAAAACTTTTAATGTGATTCGTATTACTATATCTATTAGTGTAGACAGATTCAAAATATGATTTAAATAAGTTCACTGCATCATTCATATTATTTGCAACCACAACCTCGTCAGTTACATTCATAGGAATGAAATTTTGTTTTTGTTTATTCTTTACATAGTTCCAAAAATATTTTGGGTTTTTGGTTAAAGAAGATTGGATAAGTTCTATATGTTTTTCATAACATGATTTAGTCATTATTTTACACTTTTTCCTTGTCTCTGAGAAATTTACATAATCGGTAATACTGCCAGTAAGTTTAAATAGACTATGTAACCGTTTTTTTATCCTTAATTAACCCCCGCAGATCTTTAGAGAACCATTTTGGAAACATACTTTTATTGGTTATAATTTTAGGAACGGTTTGATCTAGGACATTCCACATTATTTCATAGAATACTTGTACTGCAGTATTAACGTTACTTATCTTATAAAATGTTGACCAATCGTAGTTGGCAAGCATAACATTCATAAGGTTGTAATTTGCTTTTTTAAAATCACGGTACCATGATTCTGAACAGTTGTGATTAGTAAAATCATCAACAACACATTGAGTAGTGAGTACTGGATGGTATGAGTCAATTGGAACAATGCTATAATCTAATGGTATTACATTAATCAGGGGATTATTTGAGAAAATCAAATCAAGTTGAGAATTATAAACGTTAAAGATATTATTTAATTGGTATAGGTTTAGTGAAGAGAAAATTTCAAATATTATATCAGAATGTGTCGACGTTCTGTCAGTACATATTAAGCCATAATCATTAGAAGTAAAATGCACCAGTGGCATGTTGTAATCTCCGTATAAAATTAGGTTCATTTCGAATGAAAACTGATTAAGTATCCATTCATTTGTCTCTGCGTGTACTGTATAAGTACTAACTGGACTGTTTGGCGGTATATAACAACCACCGATTACACATTTATTATTATTTCCCCATTTGACCAATACAAAGAGTTGTTCAACACAATCGTATTGTAAATTTATAATCTCAGCTTTAAATCGTTTGTTCACAAAAATAGCTACTTCACCACCTCTCGTATACATACTAGTTTTATCGCTTCGATCTAATCGAAACACATTAAAGTTATTGAAGCCAAGTTCGGCGTCATATATATCTGCACTTAACCAGGTTTCAACTAACACAAAGTAATCAAAATCGAATAGAGGAATGTTACATGATAAGATATTTAGCTTTGTACGAAGACCTCTTACATTTTGATAATAACCTTTTAAAAATTTTCTCTTTTTACTTAATATTTTATTACAGTTATTACACTTATTATTGACATTAATATTATTATTAATTAATTTACAATTATTACATAAACAACACTGACCGTGATTAAAGGGCGTATGCCTTATTAGTTTTTTGGGCAGATTTTTGGTAAACCATTGATATATTTTATGACTGAATTTGAATCACCAGCAGCACGTTTTTGTCGGAGAGTGTCTCTTAATGCTTTCATTTGGATTTGCTGGTATTGAGTTAGGTCGGCATTCACCCAGACATTTTTCCACTTATCTAAAGATCGGAGTTTGGACTTACATTTGAGTAGTCTTATCGGATCATCTGCATTATTGAATTCTATTAATAATGGTCGACTACCTTGTCGAGCTTTACCAATTCTTTTGGACGGTCACCGGGGGTTAGCCCGGAAAATATTTGCCAAAATAATATTACATATAACAGTAAATCTAAACAAACGCAGAGACAAACAGCTGTATAAATAAAATATAAAATATAAAAAGCTCAACGGTAACCAACCGGAAATAAATATATACCACTAAAATGCTGATGACATTCGCGCAATAACACCAAAACTAATTGAGATTATAAAAAAAAATCCGGCAGAATAAAATAAAGGTTGATCACTCCCCTTCTTCTAAACCACCTATATGATCGTTATTTGAATCTCTAAGCTTCGCGTTAAGTTATGTGGAAAAAATGAGGTCTGCTGATCATAATCAAATATAACTCAATAAAATATTGAATTTGCAGTAAAAATGCGGCACTAGGCGGCAGTATCGGCAACAATAGGTCTGCGGCAAAATAAAATTGCGACGATCTATGGCCATGGCAAAACGGCAATCGGCAAATAAAAACATATAAAATCAAATTCAAATTTATTGCCGTAAAAGCGGCAACGTGTGGCCAAATATGCTTCCTATGGCTGCGGGCGACAACGTGCGGATAAAGGTGAAACAAACGGCAAATAGGTACTGTTTAGTACGCGTCGGCAAAAACGATGATGTAAATAAAATCGGCAAATAATTCGGTAGTATTGATGACTTAGCAACAGGCGTACGGCAGGAGTAGTAAGTGAATATTAAATTCTAATATAGTTAGACAAAAAACTGACCCAGTTCATATTATCCTAGGCAGACAAATAAGGGTCACAACCAGGGCTCGAAAATGTTTTTATAACGTTATGGTTATATCGTTAAACTTGTCAAAAAACGATTGAAATGGATAACCAAAAACATAACGAAAAACATTAAACGCTTATTCTAAAAAAAACAATAACCAAAACGTTTTGATAAACGAAAATTATAAAAACGTTAAACATATCAAAAACACGATAAACGGAAAGATTCAAATAACATAACGAAAACAATAACGGATAAACGAATCAAAATGTTGTAAAAAAAAAATATTATTAAAAGTACCAAAAACTAAATTACACCAAATAGACTTTACATGATCAAATGTTTGGTTTTTTTGTCGTCTATAATTAGGTATGTGTAATTTGTATGAAATCGCAACATATGAATTACAATTACTACGTATTGGGAAATTATTTTATATTTGCAGTAAATTTTATTGTTCTATGTAAACTGTAGAGCGATAAAATAATGTAGAATCACTTCACTATACCAGTTATATAGAAACGGGTCTAAAATATCACATTTCAGATACAATAATAGGCATACAATTTTGATTTAGCACCTTGACTAGAAAAAATACTTAGATCCTAACGACCTAATGACCAAACGAGTAATAGGTACTATGAACTATTTTAGACGTTTTAGATAGGGTGTTGTTTATCACGGCAGTGTTTTTTTCTCGTTATAACATCTGATAAGATAAAGGATTTACCGGGAAAGTGTGAGGTAGAATATTCGAGAACATTTTTATGTGTTATTATTATTTAAATTTGAAACAATCTGTTGTGTTACGATCTTCTAACGCATAATTTTCAACTTTCTCTTAACTTTATAATATAGCAAGTTGTTTCTAAGCTCATCAGAGAGGCTTGTCAAGAAGATTCAAAATACGAATTTAAAAATTAAACAAATTGTTTAGGGTTTTAACAATTAAAAAAAAATTTCAATTTAAGCTATTTTTTTACTCTTTACAGATCTCCAAAACCGATTAACGGATTTTGTTGTTTAGGCTCCTAAAATCCCTTTGGCACGTGGAAGTGCAATTAAGAGTTTCAGAACTTTATCTTATGTGTATAGTTCATTCACTACAGAGCTTTAAAAATGTATATTATAAAAATTAAAAAACAAGAAAGTATATGCCGACCTCTGACTTTTTTCATATGCATTATATTTAGCTTAGGAAACAGTTTTAACTATTATTAGTCACATTTCATCCTAATCTTAAAAATGGTTATTGTTATAAAATATATAGTCCATTCAAATATAAAACTATATTAAAATTTTTAAGTATTGATCTTAAAATTTTAAGTATTAAGGAAAACAAAATCAAATTATAGAATATAAGTAATCAAATGTGATGTAAACATTTTTTTTTTTCAACTTCTATTAGCTACTCAAATATTTATTTTGAAATTTTAGTTATAATGTAAATTGTATTAAAAAAATTGATTATAAATATTGTAGATAATGGCATATTTTTTAGAAACACAATTTGTTGTCATTGTTTTTAGTTTATCCTCAAAAAATACATGGTAACTTCGAAAATAAGTATTTGAAAATATGAGTTAATAATAAATTATAAAAATAAGTATTAGATACTAACAAAAAAAGTACAAGTTCTTTTATTACTTTTTTCAAAAAAATTAGAAGATGCGAAATAAAAATAAATATGTAACGTTATAATATACGTATAAACGTTAAACGAAAAAATTCAATAACGTTTTAAATCTTTTTAACACCAGACGGAAAAAATCAATAACGTTTAAAATCGTATCAACGGTAAACAAAATAAAAACGATAACGTTTAAATTTATAATAACGCTAAACATTATAATTCAAAAAACGTTATACCTAATCCATTTTAACGTTAAACAATAAAACAAATTTTGATTCAAGCCCTGGTCACAACTAAAATGGACCATAAAATGACTTACTTATGGAAATTACAGTATTACATAAATCTGCAACGGCAGTTGTCTGCCTCCAAGGAAACATGTGCTAATTCCCTTTGCCACCTAACAAAAGTAAATGATTAATATGATTCGCGCAAAATACAATTGTATTGTAACTCTCCAAAAAAAACAAAAATTATACTTTTACAAAAGAAAAATAGAAATGTGTTTTTCCTTTTTCTTATACTGTCTCTTGGAATTTCCATCAAGAGACAGAGGAAAACAGAGGAATTGGAGTTTAGACATAATTTTGGGTTCCTAGGTTATAGTCTAAGTCCCCTATGTTATATTGCTGGTTAGAGATAAACGGTCTGCTAGTATAATTGGGTCTCTGTCTATTGTTAATACACTTTCTAGATTGATCGCTAAAAGCATTAAAAGTAGACCTATTACAGTTATATTCAAACTTCCTTTTTCTAGTTCCCTTATAATAATTTTGGGTTGTCCTATTTTTCCCATTGAATACAGCCCTAGAATGATTATTATTTAACCCACGGGGTGTCTATAATATTTATAATAATTAAAGTTACCCAAATTAATATTCTTATTTGCGCTATGATTACTGTGCACACCATTCTTAAAATTCCTTTTACCATTATTAATCCTAGTATTCTGGCTAATACTACTATTTTTATTATTCACATTCTTATTAGCCCTATAATAACTATTGTTGTTATTATCTTCAATTCTATTTATATTAATTCCATTATTATCATTTTTAAAAAAATCCGTGTGTATTTCTTTATTATTCACATTAAGTTGTATTTTTGACTTAGCGAAGTTAACTACGCCCTTATATTAAATTAGAAAATCAACTCCAAGAAGACTATTACAATTCAAATTTTGTACGACCGCGCATTGTATTTCTACAGGAATATTATTAAAATATACTTTAATAGTTGACCTGCCAACTAAATCTAATTTTAAACCATTGGCTGTATATAATTTTGTCTCCCCGTAAAATGATGTGATACATTATCTAAAACACCTATGATTACTGGATTATTCCATTAAGCCATGACTACTTACAACACCTCGTATTTCGTTAGCACGTCTTTTCATGGCTTTCTAGAATCGTCAATCATCCTTCCACCTATATTGGTTATGCTGGCTATAATAAGAAAATAATTTTATGATTTACATGGTAACAACATAATATGGACGTTGAACAGTTTAATTTTATTCTGAAGTGTTTATCGGATCAGTTCAATCCGCTGTTTTTCGTCTATTCCGACATTTGTTTTATTTCAAAATAATTACCACTATTAAACAACTATGTGCTGCTATATTTTCTGTTCTTGTTGTGGCGACAACTCAAAGTTAGGAATGCCGGTCAGGAGATGGGTTTACTATAGTGTGCTCTTTTACTTCGTAAGTACCATTTAAAATGGAAATACTGTAACAAATGTTGTTAACAAGATTGACTATATTAAAATAAATGTTTTAGAGTTTTATAACGATTAACTTTGTGGCAGCAGTAGTATGTTACTTTCGTAAGTTGGACTTGAGTTTATTCATACACTTGAACATTTCATTATCTACTAATTTTTACTACTTAGTACTGTCATACTATAAAAACTATAAACTATAAAGTAATAAAAAGGGTATGGCCGTTTTATTTTTTTTACAGAAACAAAAGATACGGAAACCTTCAATAAGCATAACATTGCCATGCTACTGATAAATCTCTTTGACGTGGTCTTTACCGGATACTTTTTACTAAAAAATTATATTTCCACAGTGAGTATACCATAATAATTACCATTTTAAATTTAACTCATTAATGTATGAACATTAAATGAAATTGTACATGTTTGTTATTATACAACTTTACCTATGTTAAAAACATTGGCAAATGTAGTTTAATTATTGTAATTTAAAGTCGTGCGGCCTAATTGTTGTAATTGTGTGTAATTTCTAATAGGATGCAAATATATTTGGAACAAACATAGGAACGGATGCACTTAACGCTTGCTTAGCAGGATTTTTGGTATTCCAACACGTAATCGACCCGATAAAAATGTTAGTATCTATTGAGATACTGGGAGAACGTGATGCCGACCGAAATGTATATAAAACATTTGGAACTTGCGTTTGGCCCGTTTATTATTATATTGTCGCGTTCAGTACGTTAACCACTATTTTAAAAATACAACTTTAATAGATTTTAATAGTAATTTTAACAACTTTTATACTGTTTTATTTTATTTCAGTATCTTGGTTGTTTATGATAATATGGCTCTGGTTTGCGCTTAACATAAGGCAGCGCCTTGCGGTAGAGAATAGTAATTTTTAAACGATAAATAAATTTTTACGGTCTGAACTTCTGAATGAATTATTTATTTTTTTAATTATATTACACCCTCGAAGAGTAGTTAGTAAACAGATACAAAAAAAAATAGTAGGAGCTAAAATAAATATTTTAGTGTGATTTATTTAAGTATTGAAACATTATCATGAAAACCAAAATTTGACACTATTACACGATACCAATAGACTATTAAGTAAACAAAATTTAACATAGGTTAGAAAGTTCTTAGAGTTATAAAATGGATTGATAAATAGGGGCCTCCTGGTGGTAGAAAAGTGAACTATTTTGTCACAAAGTTCCAGATTGCGTAATCCTACTGTTATTTAACTTAGTGTTCTTCTAGAAAATGGTCAAAGAGTTTACTTTATAGCGGACAGTGTCCACAAAGTGGCAGAACTACAACCAAACACCATTTTCACAGCTTTCTTCCAACGGTGTCAGCAAGATCTTTTTGCAAGGACATTGATTTACCGTAAGGTTCCTCGCTATTATACCTGAATGCGAAACTAGACATGCGGTTCCTGGACATGATGCGTTGGACAGAGTCTATACAGTTCATCCAAATAATGCTGAGTGTTTTTACATTTGCTCGTTACTCAGCACAGTATAATTTCCTACTTCTGTTACATTTTTTTAAACAGTGGATGGTGTAGTTTGTCAAACATATCGTGAAGCGTGAAAATGTCTTGGACTGTTGGAAGACAATCATCACTGAGAAAACACAATGGCAAAAGCTGAGTTAACATGCTTCTCCCTTGGTCAACTCTATGTTGCATGCCCACGAGTAGGGTCACCTCAGAATCTTTGCCTTTTAGCATTGAAAAATATCGTATACCATGTAGTACTACAATAAATACGTATTATCTTACGACATAATGCAATGTAAGATGTTGCATGTTCTTATTCTTTTGTAACTAACTAGATATTTACTACAATAAATAATAAATATAATAAAAATCTTTGTCTATTAATAAAAGCTTACCTGTTTTTATTATTTTTTCTAAATATTTGGAGTAGGAATGCAAAGGGGGTGACATGTAAAAATAATCGAAAATGACCGTCTTCAATAGATTTTGGGATATACAAATAAGCAACACATTTTACTTACATGTATTACTTATTAGTTAAATATTACCAACGTTTATAGTCACTAGATGTCGACTGTTGCGTGTAACATTTACATATTTAACAATTAACTATTATGGAGATTTTAAAAATTGTGATTTTATAATAATAGTATAGGAGCAGATAATAATAGTATCACAAAGTTAAATGTTCACGAGATTTTATCTAGTTATATTATAAAGTATCATTTATGATTTGCCGAATTTTTTCTCCGTTTAATATATTATAGAATCATGAGTTCTAACTACTGACAAATTTTCAATTTTAAGGTCTCAAAATTACTGATGAAATCCCCAAAAAACCAAAACACTTGTACCCCTCTTAGGGGGTGGGATATTGGTATAATTTAAATTTGATATAACTGACGTGTGTGGGCAAACTAAATAATTATTCCTTATAAATTTCAACTCGATCCGACTCTTTTTATCGAAGTTATAGTCAGCAAAGTTCTAACTTAAAAACTAGTATGGTTTTTTTTTCAAATTTTAACTGTGAAGAAGTAAATTTTTTCAACCTAACCAGCGGCCTTTGGAGAGATCAACTCTCGGCGATCGGAACAGCATAGTCGGACGGCAATAGCAAAGAGGCCAACCCGTGGAACAGCAGAATCAGGCGGTAGTAACAAATGCGGCAACCCGTGGTACAGTTAGTCGCCAGTAAAATTGCGCAACACGTGGACCCAAATGGAAGCGGCTTCGAGCGTCAGGCACAAGCGAGCACCACTTAAAGTTCCAGTTCTGGGCTGTGACTTGGGTCACCACGCAGAGAGAGCCGCAGAGTACTCGAAAGCAATAACAATCACGACCGCCCGCTGGTCAGCTCGCAGCGCCCCACCGCGTTCAAAGTTCAGAACCGGTGGTACACACTGTGTGCCCAAAACTGATTGAGCGCGCCTACCGTGTTTAAACAATGCGATAGGATATTAACATAAAATATTAAGACTTAAACTAATTGGGAAAACAACCAATTATATACAATTTTTTTAGCATTACTTTTAGAGTAGTGAACATTATTTTTCTATTAATATGCAATTGAGTTAAAACACATAAGCCCTAAGTAGTTAACAAAGGATTGACCAACTGATTTACAAGTATATTTCACAGGAATAGCGAAGTCTATTTTACCTTTTTCCTTCGAAATATATACAATTATTACGATTGATAAGACTCTCTTAACAAATTCATATTATATTATTCTGGTTTACTTGTAATTTACAAATTAACCATTAAATGAAATACTATTACCTAATCCATCCATTACTTATAGCCTTTTAGATTTGAATTGCTTTTATTTGAAAACGTTGTATTAATAGAAAACGTCATAAACATTGTTTTATTTTTACTTAAAATCAAATTTCTCTCACTAGACATTAATAACTTTTGTTAATGACACCAACATTTGCTTTAAAATAAACCCATAGCCAAGATTTTCTTGTGAAAAGTATGCAGCTGTCATCGGTATATAAAACAAAATATCTATCAAAATTTAAATCTGACCTGGTTAATATATAATATAAATAAAATAGATTATAAAATATACACTTCTTTAAGGTACACTTAAGGAAATTAATATACACTTCCTTATTCAACGATATTTTTTTGACCTATTGAATTATAAATTAATTGTTTTAATTTTTGGCCCATTAAAGTCCCTTTTAGGTACAATTTCTGATCAATATAGTTGCTACACAAAGAAATTGGTTCAGCGGTTTAAAAGATATTCTAGGTCCAAACACAAATAATTTAAAATAAAATACGCATCGAAACAAAAACACATAAATATAATTAAAATACCTTCTAGGTCCGCATCAAACCTAATAAATATCTAACTTAGTTTTATTTTATATAATAATATACTACGCTGGCCCAAACATTAAAATGATTTTATGATTTACACTATAGAAACGAAATGTTGACGTTTAATAATTTAATTTTGCTCTTATATCGTGGTCATTCAGTCAGAAATTTTTTTTAAAACGACAGCCACTTAATAAATAACCATGTGCTATGGGTGCTGTTCTTGTTGTGGCAATATCATACAATACGGAATACCAGTTAGGAGATGGGTTTACTATAGTGTGCTCGTCTACTGGGTAAGTCTACTATTTTTTATGGGAACATTTCAACAAATATATTTTTTTACCAAAAAGCCTATAGTAAAATGTTGTTGTTTAGATTTACATAATATGTAACTTCACAGCAGCGTTACTATGTCACATCAAGGATGGTAGGTTGTACTTGAGTCTGTTAATATTCTTCATAATTTCATTACATAC
Organism: Adelges cooleyi; assembly: GCF_023614345.1. Lineage (NCBI taxonomy): Eukaryota > Metazoa > Arthropoda > Insecta > Hemiptera > Adelgidae > Adelges > Adelges cooleyi. The sequence continues at coordinate 22,261 of NW_026096158.1, read as the reverse complement.
TTATTTTCACATATTACGAGCAGAAAAAGCAAGCTTAATGATGAATCTCCTTAAGACCATACCTAAGGTGTCCGATGTTGCATCAATATCAGAGGCTGCAATAGCTGCATTAAAACCAAAGGATAATGGACCTTGTTCTAACGAAAGATATACGAGTTTAATGCTAGCAATCAATCTCGTTAACGTAGTCTTTACAGGATGCTTTTTAAATGGAAATTTCTTTTCCAGAGTGAGTATACTTATAATGTATAGAGATGAAATAATAAAATATTAAAATAAATTGTTAACCACAAAAATAATACTCTATAGTGATAAAAAAACAAGAAGCACACAAAATATCCTAATCCGTAACATTTATTGAATACTTATCTTAGAAAAAAAAATTAGTAAAATTACTTAACAATTGGGGTGGGGGTGTTAATTTTTTTTAAACTATGTGTTGTAGCACGCGACATTTATTCGGTACTTCAACGAAAGATGAAAATGCTCTTTCACGGTTGCAGACTCGTCTAATAAAATACCTTTCAGGTATGATTTCTGATCTATAGAGTTGCTACACGAAGAAATCGATTAAGCGGTTTACGTGGGTCCAGACACAAAAAAAATAAAAACACATCATTGTAAAAACAATACCTTCTTAGCTCCGCACTGATGCTAAAAATGTATTTTGCGCTCCTGTTAAAATATATAACAGTCACTTATACACATTTTAATTCACAGTGTAGTCGTACTGCATGAACGTTAAAATTGGGTGTAATTTTTTATAGGGTTTAAATTTGTTAGGAACGAACCTAGCACCGAACATAGATGCAATTAACATATGCTTTGAAGGATTTATGTTATTTCAACATTTAATCTACCCGATAAAAGCGGTGGTGAACGTCGTTATAATGGGTAAGATTATTGACTATAAGGACATTTTAAGTATGGCTGGATGTTGCCCCAGGACTGGAGACCATTTTCATATTGGAAATGGTATGTTAAAAATGACCACTTTAATAGGGTTTCAATAGTAAATAGAACGACTTTTATTATAATTTTTTTCATTTCAGTCCTTTACTTATTTATGATCATATGCCTCTGGTTGGCATTTAATGCACAGCTGAAATTGTCACAAGAGAAGCGAAGAAATCATGAAAGTGAAGAATTGGTTTAAATATAACAATAAAAAAAATTTTCAGTGGTTTATGAGTAATCAACTAAACATACATATACTTTTAAAATTTGTGACTTAATGTAACAGGCAAAACATGTAATATTAGCTTTCACATCATTATGAACTGTTGAATGTAGATAATATGTTTTCAACACAAAATATCGGTTACCTAACGTATAAATTAGGTATTACCTTATCTACAACTTTTTTCCAAAATTAATAAATTAAACACAAAATAAACCTTTCACAATTTAAGATACTACTAGACAGCATTAACGAAGTAGTAATTGGTAAATAATATATGTTTCTAGCTAAAAAAAACTAATATAACCTAACCTAACCATTATTTTATTTTCAGATTTAGATGAACACATGGATTAAAATACCTTAAATTACCTTTATAAATATTACAATTTTTTGAACATAAAATTACGATTCTCCATAACTTGTTTTAAAAATAGTAGAATAAGTTTCAAATTCGTATGGAATATTCTTCAAACTATTATCATTGACAACCCAAAATAATATTATAAGCCAATTCAGAGCAAAACATAAAATTAAATAATTTTGGCTAAACTATTTAAATTGTGCAGTGCTATTACCTTGTATAGATTACGCCTACATCACTAAACAGTAATATGCCGGATTAGGAACAATAGGCGGTTTGTTGTACTAAAATAAATATGTAAGTATAAATAATGTTTTTTTACAAACAAAAAAAATGTTTATAAAGAAATGCCAGCATCCTCACCCTCACCAAAACTTTAGTATAAAAACTAAAAATAAAATATATTAAAATGTTCTGGTTCAAATAACACATTACTTGTAGCTACGCTTCAGAAAAATATACAAAATACGATATTTTATTTATATACTTTCTTTATAGATAACTCTAAAATTGTTTTTTATATTTTTTCGATTGAGCCGACGTTACGCCAGCCCGGCCCATCAATTGTTTTCAATAGCTGTAAAACTATTGTCATGCAAATTTCAAATTTAATCATGCAAATTCATGCTAATTACGTGATAAATATTGGTGCACATTTTTTTTTATTTTCAAAATGGGCTGGGCTCATAGACAAGTATACTATGGCTGGGCTGTCGCAACTTTCGTTTCCCAATGAGCAGTTTCTTATCAGGTCTTAACTTTACTTTTTGTAACTTTCTCCTAGACTGTAATCTGCACACCTAGGATATGTTAAGTTTAGCGAAGCAAAGTGAGCGGGTACGCAACACCCAGTGATCTACCTTACTTATCACTACAAATTCCGCTAGCTTATAAGAAACTCGTGATAGACATTGGTAATTATTGCAATTTGGTAAAAGTGGTAAAAGCAACCCCTCTGTCATAGACACTATATTAGTTTAGAAGATGGGACAAATTAATCATACAATTTGAATCGATTCACTAAAACCATTCGTTTTTATGATTATATATAAATTATAACATGTAAAATAACGGCACCACATTATTAAATTTAACAAAACTAGATACTGCACTTCAGTAAATATTCTTCAATCAAACGAACAAAATCAAATAAGTTATGTTAAATAAGAAATAAATGAGTCTTTTTTGATGATAACAAAAGATACGGATCGACTTGGTGTCAACATCAGCTAAAGACGTCATCTTGGGTGCTGACAGGCTTGGTTAGGACTTCATAATTCTTGATAAGGTAAAATGGTTCGAATCTCCCATCCAAGCTCGGTTTAGTTTGCGCGTTTTCTTCGGGGATCTGTGTGATTTACTTCGAGGGGAACGTGCTATGCTAGTCGAGGAGGGTGGTGGGGTCGGACATCCTATTAAACCGTTAGCACTCAAAGACCTCGGTGCTGCTAAGGTAATTCAGGGAGGGGGTTCAACAATTTTCTCCTCTTTCTGAATTGTCTTTGGCAGTGGCGATTCTTTTTAAATTTTTTATAAAAATTTTAAATTCCGTTATTATATAATTTATATAAACATATTACTACTCAATTAAACAAAATTAGTTTTAAAAATTAACTTATCATAGAATATTTAATTAATAATGTATTAAATAAATTATAATGATAAATGTTTTAGTTTTAGAAATAAAATAATGTGCAATATTAATAACGCTCCCAAACATTAAATAGGCAAATATTTATAGTCATGCATAACAAAAATACAATTTAAATTAAATATCTCAATATTCAAAATCTTATTATATTATTACAATTGATTTATTTATATAACTTTTAAACTCCATTTAAATTTATGTTATTTATTTGAACATAATACAACTTAATTAAACAAATATTGTTTTCAAATCTTTTAAAAATAAACTTATTATAGAATATAGTAAAGATATAAAATCTACTTGAACCCTAAACCATAAAAATTATACACTTCTTGCGTACACGTGTTACGACAACGATGTTGTCATCTTCAGCGCTAACAACAGACTGAGACCGATTACGGGCGAACATCTCCCTCTATACATATATACAAGGTCATCATACCGGATGTGACGTCACACCGGAAATGATGACTCATTGTCAACACATTTTATAAATTTTAATAAAATGTTTTGTAATGGACTTAAGTCCCAGTTTAACAAATTTGTCCTATTTTTTAACATTTCTATTGCTTCCCTAATATTAAGTTCTTTAGAGTTATTTACATTTTTTAGTAATTTTACTAATTTGATACTATGATTAGTGTCCAATAAATGTTCCGCAACAGGAGATTTGTATACTTCTTGGTTTTTGATGTTCCTTATGTGTTCTTTAAACCAAATCCCAATATTTCTTTTTGTTTGACCTACATAACATTTAGCACACTCTTCACATTGTATTTTGTAAATCCCGGATTTTTCTTCTTCCCCTATTTGATCTTTGGTACTACCTAACAAAGATTTTAAATTAGTACTTTTCGATGCGACTAGAGTTACACCGTAATTTTTAAAAATGTTTGTTAGCCCCTTTGAAATACCTGGAAAATAAACCATACCCGATCTAATAATTTTTTCATTATCCCTCCTACTGAGCGTACTGGCTGTTCTAACTTCCCTTGACCATTTATGCTTATTGACTAATCTAAAAATCATAATTGGATCATACCCATTAAGTTTAGCTATTTCAATTATTAAGTTAAGTTCTTTATCAAAATCATTTTTTAACATAGGAATATTTACTAATCTAAAAACCATACTGTTGAATGCTGCCATTTTGTGTTGCCAACTGTGATTCGAATTTTTCGGTATGTACCTAAATGTGTGCGTTTTCTTCCGATAAATCTCAAAACCTAAATAATTGTCCATTCTTTTAATTAGTAAATCAAGGAAAGGTAACTTTCCATTGATTTCTTTTTCATACGTTAATGTAATAGAAGGATAATGAGAATTTATATTTTGAAGAAAACGATCGATATTAAAGTCTTTATCCACTATAGCAAAAATGTCATCAACATACCTAAACCAAACTTTCGGAAAATTATTATTACTATTTCTAATATTTGTTTCAAACCTACTCATAAACATTTCCGCCAAGAAAGGTGACAATGGATTACCCATTGCTGTGCCTTCAGTTTGTGCATAGAACCTATTCTGAAACTGAAAAACATTTTGACTCATACATAATTTTGTTAAATTTATTAACTCACTAACCCTGTTTTTTTCTATATTTAAATTATTTAACCAATCTATTAAAAAATCTATTGTTATGTCTATGGGAATACTTGGGAATAAAGCTACCACGTCGAAAGATATCAGTCTATCGTTATAGACTAGTTATAGAATAGTTATCATGGTAAAAGTTATAATGTATTAATTCAATATTAATAATTAATGTTTAAGTTTCAGAAATTAATCGTGGTTAGTATAATCACAATAAAATAAAATAATTTTTAATTACTAACGCTTACAAAATATTAAGAAGGTTAATATATTTTATAGTAATGCATAACAAATATGATTTAAAAGTATCTTAATATTTAAAATTAGTGTATGAATAAGATAATTTTTTAAAACTATAATACAGTCAACAACGAGTCGAATAATAATAATATTTAATGCCGCATAATATCAGAGCTGATAGGATATGAACCCATAACAATTCTCATATAATAACCTGTCAGTCCGTCTCTTAAACGATAATTTATGTTTGATACGGTGTAATAATGTTGCAAGTGAAAGCTTGGCTCTTACAAAAAACATGAAATTGTCATTTTTGAGCGATAATATTACAAAAACAGCTTGGCAGAAATTCAAAATTTGACCAAAATTGTCTTAAAAAATTAATTATCTAATAGAATATCTAAAAAAATATGGGGGTTCCCGTTTAAATTTCAAAAGTTGATACCCCGCATGCGCAAACTACTTAAGGTAAGATTTTGGATTTAAGCCTTAAATGTTCATAAAATAACACCTATCACATCTAAAAGTCAAAATTTAAAAAAAAATCAATAACGGATCTAAAAATTGACCGTTTTCGAACTTTTTGAACACACTGTATAATTTGTTTTATATAAATATAACAGTGATACATTTACTACCTATTATTAAAAGAATAGTTTCATTTAATAAATTTAAAAAAACCAGTTAAGTGGGGTCGGGGCATAGTGGGGACGGAGCATGGTGGAGTCGGGTCATAGTATTATTTTAAATAACATATTATTATAAGTACCTTTAATTTGGATATTTGATCTGCGTATATTTTAGAAGTAGGTATAGACTCAAGCAAAACTCCATATCAGTATTCACATTGATTATGGATATTTAATTTCAATGGTATTATTTAAAATACAAAAATGTTGACAAGTTCATAGATTTAGTAAGTTATGTTACTATATTATAATATACTATAAAATTAAGACGCACAAATCGCATGAATAAACAAAATGTGTCAAATTAACCAAAAAAAAAAATTGCTAAATGCTGAAAAAATATACTCAAGGTTTTGAGAAAACAAATAAAAACATACTTAATATTTTTTTAAATAAATAAATATAGAAGAGTGCAGTGGTGGTAATATTTGTCAATTGATATAGCGGTTATCATTATTATTTACATCGGTGAATTATTTACCTAAAGTAAATAGTAGTTGGTACGTATATGATTTTTAAACGCTACTATAACTATTGTCAAAGTTAATTGTCAATAAATAATAATAGAGATCAGTCAAGTGTCACCTAAATATGGTAGCGTCTCCAAGATATTTAATTAGATAGGTAGAAACTTCAAGTATAGTGTGTGGCGGTCTCAGAACATCTCATTTGATCTGTTGCAAGCTCTTCCTTATATACTGATCCGTTGGATGGATGATCGTGGGAATTCGCGGAATTATTGCAAGTCCGCTTGTGGATGACCTTATACGCCCATGACATCAGCTTATGTCGACGGTGGAGGGAGAGTAGAGGCACGGAGTCAAGCTTTTGCATGGTCGAAATTGGCTAGCTATGAGGTGAGATTCGCACTATGGTTGCCAAAAACGTTACGTTCACTTACATTACTTTTTCACATAGTTTAACAAGTCTTTATTATTACTTTATATTGTATTTAGTATAAGTGAAATATTACTGTTTTATTATTACCATACAACTTGTGTTTAATTCTTATATTTTGTCTTGATCCACGTACATACACATCTCAATATCCAACAGTATATTTATTTCCTTAAGTGTACCTTAAAGAAGTGTATATTTTATAACCTATTTTATTTATATTATATATTAGTCAGGTCAGTGATCTTGAAAAAAGAAATCTTGGCTAGAGGTTTTTTATAAGGCAAATGTTGGTGTCATTAACAAAAGTTATTAATGTCTAGTGAGAGAAATTTGATTTTAAGTAAAAATAAAACAATGTTTATGACGTTTTCTATTAATACAACGTTTTCAAATAAAAGCAATTCAAATCTAAAAGGCTATAAGTAAGGGAGGGATTAGGTAATAGTATTTCATTTAATGGTTAATTTGTAAATTACAAGTAAACCAGAATAATATAATATGAATTTGTTAAAAGAGTCTTATCAATCGTAATAATTGTATATATTTTGAAGAAAAAAGTTAAAATAGACTTCGCTATTCATGTGAAATATACTTGTAAATCAGTTGGTCAATCATTTGTTAACTACTTAGGGCTTATGTGTTTTAACTCTATGGCATATTAATAGAAAAATAATGTTTACTGCTCTAAAAGTAATGCTAAAAAAATTGTATATAATTGGTTGTTTTCCCAATTAGTGTAAGTCTTTAATATTTTATGTTAATATCCTATCGCATTGTTTAAACACGGTAGGCGCGCACCACCGTTTCTGAACGTTGAACGCGGTGGGGCGCTGCGAGCTGACCAGCGGGCGGTCGTGATTGTTATTGCTTTCGAGTACTCTGCAGCTCTCTCTGCGTGGTGTCCCGAGTCACAGCCCAGAACTGGAACTTTAAGTTAGTGCTGGCTTGAAAAATTGAAAATTTGTCAGTAGTTAGAACTCATGATTCTATAATATATTAAACGGAGAAACAATTCAGCAAATCATGAATGATACCTTATATTATGACTAGATAAAATCTCGTGAACATTTAACTTTGTGATACTATTATTATCAGCGCCTATACTATTATTATAAAATCCCAATTTTTAAAATCTCCATAATAGTTTATTGTTAAATATGTAAATGTTACAGGCAACAGCCGACATCTAGTGACTATAAACGTTGGTAATATTTAACTAATAAGTAATACATGTAAGTAAAATTTATTGCTTATTTGTATATCCCAAAATCTGTTGAAGACGGTAATTTTCGATTATTTTTACATGTCACCCCCTTTGCATTCCTACTCCAAATATTTAGAAAAAATAATAAAAACAGGTAAGCTTTATTAATAGACAAAGATTTTTATTATATTTATTATTTATTGTAGTAAATAGCTAGTAAGTTACGAAAGAATAAGAACATGCAATATCTTACATTGCATTATGTCGTAAGATAATACGTATTTATTGTAGTACTATATGGTATACGATATTTTTCAGTGCTAAAAGGCAAAGATTCTGAGGTGACCCTACTCGTGGGCATGCAACATAGAGTTGACCATGGGAGAAGCATGTTAACTCAGCTTTTGCCATTGTGTTTTCCCAGTGATGATTGTCTTCCAACAGTCCAAGACATTTTCACGCTTCACGATATATATGACAAACTACACCATCCACTGTTTAAAAAAATGTAAAAGAAGTAGGACATTATACTGTGCTGAGTAGCAAGCAAATGTAAAAACACTCAGCATTATTTGGATGAACTGTATAGACTCTGCCCAACGCATCATGTCCAGGAACCGCATGTCTAGTTTCCGCATTCCAGGTATAATAGCGAGGAACCTTACGGTAAATCAATGTCCTTGCAAAAAGATCTTGCTGATACAGTTGGAAGAAAGCTGTGAAAATGGTGTTTGGTTGTAGTTCTGCCACTTTGTGGACACTGTCCGCTATAAAGTAAACTCTTTGACCATTTTCTAGAAGAACACTAAGTTAAATAACAGTAGGATTACGCAATCTGGAACTTTGTGACAAAATAGTTCACTTTTCTACCACCAAGAGGCCCCTATTTATCTATCCATTTTATAACTCTAAGAACTTTCTAACCTATGTTAAATTTTGTTTACTTTTTTATTTTGTCTATTGATATCGTGTAATAGTGTCAAATTTTGATTTTCATGATTATGTTTCAATACTTAAATAAATCACACTAAAATATTTATTTTTGCTCCTACTATTACTGTGGGATTTTTTTTTTGTATCTGCTTACTAACTACTCTTCGAGGGTGTAATATAATTAAAAAAATAAATAATTCATTCAGAAGTTCAGACCGTAAAAATTTATTTATCGTTTAAAAATTACTATTCTCTACCGCAAGGCGCTGCCTTATGTTAAGCGCAAACCAGAGCCATATTATCATAAACAACCAAGATACTGAAATAAAATAAAACAGTATAAAAGTTGTTAAAATTACTATTAAATATTAAAGTTGTATTTTTAAAATAGTGGTTAACGTACTGAACGCGACAATATAATAATAAACCGGCCAAACGCAAGTTCCAAATGTTTTATATACATTTCGGTCGGCATCACGTTCTCCCAGTATCTCAATAGATACTAACATTTTTATCGGGTCGATTACGTGTTGGAATACCAAAAATCCTGCTAAGCAAACGTTAAGTGCATCCGTTCCTATGTTTGTTCCAAATATATTTGCATCCTATTAGAAATTACACACAATTACAACAATTAGGCCGTACGACTTTAAATTACAATAATTAAACTACATTTGCCAATGTTTTTAACATAGGTAAAGTTGTATAATAACAAACATGTACAGTTTTATTTAATGTTCATACATTAATGAGTAAAATGGTAATTATTATGGTATACTCACTGTGGAAATATAATTTTTTAGTAAAAAGTATCCGGTGAAGACCACGTCAAAGAGATTTATCAGTAGCATGGCAATGTTATGCTTATTGAAGGTTTCCGTATCTTTTGTTTCTGTAAAAAAAATAAAACGGCCATACCCTTTTTATTACTTTATAGTTTATAGTTTTTATAGTATGACAGTACTAAGTAGTAAAAATTAGTAGATAATGAAATGTTCAAGTGTATGAATAAACTCAAGTCCGACTTACGAAAGTAACATACTACTGCTGCCACAAAGTTAATCGTTATAAAACTCTAAAACATTTATTTTAATATAGTCAATCTTGTTAACAACATTTGTTACAGTATTTCCATTTTAAATGGTACTTACGAAGTAAAAGAGCACACTATAGTAAACCCATCTCCTGACCGGCATTCCTAACTTTGAGTTGTCGCCACAACAAGAACAGAAAATATAGCAGCACATAGTTGTTTAATAGTGGTAATTATTTTGAAATAAAACAAATGTCGGAATAGACGAAAAACAGCGGATTGAACTGATCCGATAAACACTTTAGAATAAAATTAAACTGTTAAACGTATATATCATGTTGTTACCTTGTAAATCATAAAATTATTTTCTTATTATAGCCAGCATAACCAATATAGGTGGAAGGATGATTGACGATTCTAGAAAGCCACGAAAAGACGTGCTAACGAAATACGAGGTGTTGTAAGTAGTCATGGCTCTTTAGAATAACTGGAAAACACCGTAGTCATTGTCTACAAACGGTGCTACTATAGTCAGGCCATGGTCGTCGTAGACAATCCTTTCGGGATGCACTACAAAGCTAATACCTCGACATTAAGATCAATTAACATTTCAATTTTCCTCAAAATTGATAGTTACAATATTACCAAAACAATAATGTTTATTATAATAAACAAAAAGCCACCACAGTAGAGTCGGAGCATAGTAGGGACGGAGAGGTAATAAAAACGCATTTAACTAAACGCTTCGATACGAATCTGTGGAATGTAGGTTCAAACCAGTGCAGTCCAAACCAAGCATAGTAAGAATGTATTAAACCTAAGTGATTAAGTAAAGATGGTCCAGTGTCCCAGATAAAAACAAAAATATCGATATAAGCATTGAACATAATGAAAATGATGTGCTTATAAATTAATTTTTAGTAATAAAGTAGATCAGAAATTTGTAATTTTGGAACAAATAAATGAAAATTCAAACGCTAACATACTTTCATGTTTTTCGTCTACAAATTTATGTAGTTAAAAACATACGTTGCATTAAAAAAAAACTAAAAGTCGCCCTTTTTCACATAAGGATTGGTGATAAAATTTTTCAAAATATTGAAAAGTAGTAAAATATCTGCCTAAAAATGTTGAGAACAAAATCTCAAAATATTCATATTTTCAGAGAAAATGAGTGCATAAAAAAACTCAGTGCAGTTAAAAAAATCCTAAGTTATTTTGGAAATTTGTAAACGGAAATAATAAAAATAGTCTCAAACTATCCAACTTAATGTCATACCTAGATAAAGAATTTAACAATAGTTTTATTCACAGTGATTACAAACCAGCTACACGCTCATTTTTTCAACCTCATTTTTCTTCATTTTCCTTCTCGTTTCAAGTACGCGCAGTGCATTTTTTCAATCTTAGCTAATCTTATAAGTGATGTGAGTCATTGCAGTTCTTTTTGTTTCTCTACAAAGCACAGTCAGCTGCGCAAGCTACACAATTTAGCGATATAAAAAATGAACTCAGGCTACTATCAGGTCTAGTAGCAGAACTTAAGGCGAAAAATTCCGCCTTACGTGTAGAGGTTGACTTAATCAAGAGTAGAATTTCGAGCATAGAGTCAACGGGAACATCCTTTCATTCATCTACTGTCGTTGCTAAAGACTTGCAAGAAAGTTTTGGGTGGGACCTTATCTCCTACCCCTATTTCCACCTCCAACCCATCTCTGTGTGGTAACGCTTTTTGACATTTTCATGTCTTAGCTCTGGCACATAACCCTGGCAAATATCCGAAAAAAAGTGTTACCAAAAAAGCGTTACGCTGTTACGCGCCCCAGTGTAACAAAAACTACGAAGCGACGACGAAAGACAATTATCGGATTGACCATTTCGGATCTATTTCGAATGTTAATCTGTTACGCTGTTATCTGATTTGAGATAAGATATATGTTGTACGTTCAACGTTCAAATTAGAACTAAATAATAAATTCAAAACAGTTTAAGAGCCCAATTTCTCTATGAATTGTTTTAAGCCAGCAATAAACCCTACAATTTTAGCCAGAAACTTGACGTTTTATTATACTAGCTTGTTACCGCTCGTTAATTTACTATATCATTATCTATAATTCCACCACTAATCTAAATTTATTCGGTACTTAAACGAGACATGAAAATGATCTTCCGTGGTTGCAGACTCGGCTGAAAAACTGTCTTTTTTTCGGTTATTTACCGGCTAAATCTCACCCTTATCTCCTACCCCCTATTCCACCCCTATCTCCCGTCCCCAACCCTTTCGCTTTTTTCGTTACGCTCTTTTGGTAACGCTTTTTTCGGATATTTGCCAGGGTTATGTACCAGAGCTAAGACATGAAAATGTCAAAAAATAATGGATCACATCACACATTATTATTTTTTGAAATTTTCATGTCTTAGCTCTGGCACCGCAACAAGTGTTATTTACTTAGCGTTCTTTACAATAGCGTTATGTTAAAAAAGCGTTATATCAAAAGCGTTAGTTACAAAAGCGTATCAGATAAGAGATAAAAGATTAGTTATCACACGGAGATGGGGATGGGATGGGGATGAAGATGAGGTTGGCGTGGAAGATAGGGGTAGGAGATAGTGGGTGGGAGATAGGGGTAGGATATAGGGGTGCGAGATAGGGGTAGGAGATATGGGTGGGAGATAGGGGGTAGTAGATAAGGCTAAGAGATAGGGGTAAGATATAAGAGATATTTTGTACGTTCAACGTTTAAATTAGAACTAAATGACAACTTCAAAATAGTTTAAGGGCCCAAATTCTTTATGAATTGTTTTAAGCCAGAAATTAAACACTGCAATATTTCGTTACGCTTTTTTGGCTATGTGCCAGAGCTAAGACATGAAAATGTCAATAACAAAAATGAATGCGCGGAACGGCGGTGGATGGCAATCGCGGATCAATGTTAAATCAATAACTGATTATCAGATTACCTACAGTGGTCATTGCTGCCGTGTTTCGCTGTAAATGACACCCTCCGGACCTCTTCAAACACCGACGGCCGGCTCGGCCTGATATAGTAGTTTATCGTTCCCACCTGCAGTGAGACGGTGGACAGTTGATAACACGACCGGACGTACATTTAATCGCTAATAACGAAAACATGCACTTGCAGGCCATGTCAACCCTCCCCCACTAAACGGTCCAACCGGTGAACCAATCGGTGTCTGTTTCTCCCTGTCTTTTACATCTCCTCGAGTGACATCGCAAAAAACTTTTCAGGCAAGCGGGCCATCAGAACACTCGCATCGCCCCGGTGACCTGGTGGTCAAGGGCGGGCGTAATAGAACTGAGAAGGAGGGGAAAGGGAAAGGAAATGAATTAGGAGGTGGTGTCTGACGATGGTTGGAGAAAGGTGTCGATTTCTTTGATCGTATGACCTTTGCGAGTACGGAAAGCTGAGTACTTCCTAGAATTGGGGTTCAACGATACTTGAAAGTATCCAGATTTAAGGTCTAGTATACTAAAGATCTTTGCGCCCCTCATGTTCCTTATCATGTCATTTAAGTTTGGCATGGGGTAAGCATCAGATTCCGTTAACTCGTTTAGTCGTCTATAGTCAATACAAAGGCCTGGCGAACCATCTTTTTTCTCTGCAAGGACTATAGGAGCAGCCCAGGGCGATGTGCTCGGTTCTACTAGGCTTTTCTTATACAATAAGTAAATTGAATATGGTTATGAGATCTATGAGGTAATTACTGACATCTGACTCAATAGATGGGAATACACCTTTCTCGAATGATTTGTTAAATAACAAGAAATCTCCACCTAGCGCATTAATTTTGAGAAAATTGCCATTTTCAGATTTTTCCCTTTACTTACACTATAAGACCCACTTTTGTGCCAAATTTCACGTTTCTACCTATACTGTAAGTGTCTTATAATTTTGATGATGAGTGAGTGAGTAACAAAATGCCAATTTTGAAATCCTCCCATTTTAAAACGGCTAAATATTAAGGCTTCAATTTTAGACAGTGTCCTAAACTATTTAAGTTTAATTTAGGTTTCAAATTTTAAAAGTCCATCTTAAGAAGTAACAGAGATATAAGAGTTAGAAATACCGGGTGAATTGGTTCGTGTAAAGATACACTGACATTGCTAGAACTTGGCCGCACACTGCCGTGCGCTCAGATATATTGTAACCCGATTTCAAATCTTGACTTATAGTTTTTAGATCTAGGTTTTTTTTCACAGAGCAGAAACCATAACCCGTAAGTCCAACTGTAGTATTCGCCTGCCACGCTATTTTATTAACTTTAATAAAAAACAGAAAAAAACCAATTTTTTTTAGTTGTTTATCATATTTATCATAATACATACCATACAAACTTAATGTCTTTAGTCTGTAAGTAATATCGAAAAATTATAAAATTCGTCTGATTGTAATTTAGGCAAATTTGATTCATCGTCTTTTTGATTAGAAACTTCTTCGTCGATAACTTTACTATCATTAACTAGCATGTTTAGCGGTTCCATTAGGGGTTTAAAATGTTCATTAAATGTTTATTCAGAACCTGAAATACCACGCTTTTGTTCTATTATTTTATTAATTATGATACATATTTTGTATTATTCATTTTTTTTTTAATACTTATAAAATCGATCTAAAAGTCGACCATTTCAAATAAGACCAGAGAATAGAAATCATCTGTCGTTAAAATGGATTATTTTGGTCATACTAGAAATACTAATATGATTTTAAACAATATGACTAGTGTAGTCATATTGTCCCTAGTGACATTAGTGTAATGGAGCTAATAGAAAGTTTAAATCTCTCACTTAGAACTTACGAAGATAATTTAGAAAATAAACTGAAAATGCGGAATGACACAACAAAAATTGTAGTAGAACAATATTTTACTGATTTAAAAATAGAATTAAATAAATTACAAAAGGATAGACAGTGTTGGAGAAAATAGTACATGGTTTATGGCTGTGGTAAATACGAAAATCTGTGCGTGACGCTGAGCGTTACCGTGGAAAATATGTAAGTGTGGCGCAAACTAGCGGTTGTTTTTTAAATGAAAGAACTGATAAATAATTATATGATAAGATATGAGAGATAAGAGATAGAGACTGGAGAGATTAGAGAGATTAGAAATATGTTATTGGGACGGGGATGGGGATGGTGTTGTGGTTAGGGTTTAGTTGGAGTTAATTCTGCTCCGTTTGGTCTGCGTAAGTCGACCAAACTAATTGTAATATCATTTCTTTGTCATATGTGTCTTCTACAGTGTTCCTGGTTCCGACCAGTTAACTTGAATGAATGGTTACATTGATTAAAAATAACTAACCAAGTGAATGTTGCCAATAAATCAATTAAGGCCAAATCTTAAAAAACTACTAAAAAACGTTTTGCCAATACATTTTTTTTTCGAAATCAGAAAATTAGAAATGTAGGTACACTAATAATAAGTATCATCATAGATAATAATAAAAATACATTTATGTGCCTATGTATCCGCTTGTAGTGTGGATAATTTAAATTTGTATACAAATAATTTGTAAGTTTTAAATAATTCTACAGTGACATAAGACATTTTACTACAAAACAAAAAATCTTATCGACAAATTTTCTATAAACAAATTGTTATTATCTAATAAGTTACTTACCTTTCACATGGTCATCTTGTTGCCTATTTAGAGCCTAGCTTATGTTACTAAATCTAATATAAATATGATAATTTTGTAATTTTGTTATTTTGTTTTATAATGTGATAATTTTGTATGAGTTGACTTATCATACTGTGTTAGTTAGCATTTATACTGTGTATCATTAGTTGGAGAGTTACTTCATTTTTTAACGTGTAGCTAACATGCTTGCTACATAAAATGATAGACTTAGAATAAATCATAGAGGAATTTAGATAGTAAAAATATAATTATTATACATTTATAACTATTTATTTCCGCATGTTGTCTTTGTTGTATAGTGTTTTAATATGCATTCCTTGATTATTTCAATACCGATTGAAGTCTTTGGTTAAGCCCGAACCAGAGCCATATAATCATACAAATTTGAAGTACTGAAATGAAATAAATGTTGTTTTATATAATATTAAAATCTTATTATGGTAGTCGTTTTGATATGGTGGTTAACGTACTGTTTCCGATATGGTAATGATATTTTAACCAATCGCAACATCCGGACATGTTTAAAATATTTTCATAGGACAAAGCTTTGTCCAGCATTTTAAAATTTATTATCACTTTTATCGGGTCGATTATGTGTTGAATTATCAGAAATAAATCAAAGTAAATGTTAAAAGCAAAGTTCGTTCCTATGTTTGTTCCAGATAGTTCTGCACCCTACAAACAAATTATACACAACGATTAGACCCTACAAGAAATAAGTAAGAAATAAGAATCAAATTGGCGCAAGTTAATTAGATTTAGTAATAAAAGTGTACATTTTCGGGATACATTATTTTATTATATGTGAGTTACATTTAAAATTATAATAATTATGAGTATATTTACTTTGGAATAGTAATTTCCAATCAAAAATGATAAGGTGAAAACCACATTAATGAGGTTTAGCAATATCATAGTTTTCGTATACTTTTTTGAAGTTTTCGGCAACACGCTTAACAATTCATTAATTTTTTCCTTGCGCCTTGGGTTAAGTATTTTTTCTATAAAAGTAACATTTTCTTTCAATTGTTCTTGTAAGTTTTCTGCTAACGTGTAATTGCTTTCTATGATATGACATGTAAAAATAAGTGGGCAGTGAAGTTTTCAAGAATTTAAATAAACTGAAATATAACTTACCTTTTTTTAAGTAACATGTCGATGCTGCCATCAAGTTCAATGTTATATAAATCTAAAAAAAATTTTTTTTTAATTTCGATTTGATTAAAAATAGTTGTTAAAAGTGTCTCTGTTCTAGATAGTAGACTTACCCAGTAGAAGAATACACTATAGTAAACCCATCTCTGAACCGGTATTCCTAAATATGAGCTGAGCTTACAAAGTTCACAAAATGTATAGCACATAGTTTAAATGACAGTTGCTTTAAAATAAATATCTGACTGAATTGATACAAAAACAAAATTTAACTGTTACACGTCAACAACACGTTGCTACCGTGAAATTATTTTGATGTTATTGGCCAACATAGCACATTATCATATAAAATAAATGAGATGATTATGCATTATAATAATTAAATATTACTTAATCTCTGAAATATCTGGGGTTTGTAGCCAACATTGACTTTACCAAAAACCAACCAAAAGAAATTTCTTATTTTAAAATCAAATACATTGTCATTATTTAGGTTCTTATTTCTTTGCAAATTGTAATTGGATATTTAGCAATTCTGTATTTAAATACGCTTACTCGCAAAATAATAAAAATAAGAGTTCATGTACAAATAACGGTATTTATGTATTCATTATAATTGTTAAAAAAGTGGAAAAAACCAATACACAGTAATTTATTTATTAGTTAGTTAGTTAACGGGTGGGCCCAGAATGGGCCCATGCACTCAGACCTACAGGTCCATTGTGCATACAATTTATTTATTACTTATTACAGTAATGTAATTGCAGAATTATTTAAAAAAATTGCCTACCAAAAAGTGCAAATTCTTATTTTATAAATTAAAATTATATTTACAATTTTCCTGTGGGTTAGTCATCAACATTTATTCCTTTTGAGGGGGGAGGATCGTGTATACAGCCGTTTTTTAAGATTTTTTTATTGAAAAAAAAAAAATGAAACGATTTTTTAAAATGAAATAAACGACATCATGAAATTGACAGTTCAAAGTAATTTACAAAAAAATTTAAAATGGCGCCGTTGCAGCTGTTCGAATCTGGCTTTTCGTTTTGCGCCATGCAGCGTACAGGTTGCTATAATTATATAAAGTAAAAATTCTAAATTCTGTTAAATACGTTCATACGCTTTGCATGAACCTAAAATTTAAAAAAAAAGGATCATTTTTAACGAAAATATTTATTTTTTGTATAAAAGACTTTTAAAAATTAGTATTTATTATAAGGTAATAATAATTAATAAACGTTTAGGTTCATTCTAAAGCCAGTAAGTTAAGGAACAAAATGCGCCAAACCACATGTCAATCGGATTAAAATTCATTAAGCTACATTGCACGGCCGCGGCGTGCGAAGTATTTCTATTTTAGGAAAAACGCGTTTTAAGTAGCAAACTTTCCAAGTTTTCGGCGCGCGCTGTTGGTAGACCACCTCTCGGATTTGATTTTTTTGCATTTTTATGACAAATTGTATGGTTTCTTTCAACAAATAATGTGGTTATAGAGTCAATAAATCAAAACAACAATTATATTTGGCTAATAGACTGAAAGGTAAAGCGTTTACGCGTGCGGTCGTATAATATAAAATAATCCATTATTTTATATATTTACTAACATGTTGACTATCTTTTCAATAATTTTTTTGCCTTCTGAATTTAAGTTGACTCGCTTGGGCAAAATATCGACAATACCTAACCTAACCGGGAAAATATGTATCTAAAAGTTCAGGAAAAACAAAATTCTCAAAATATTCATATTTTCAGAGAAAATAAGTGTCCAACGTTAGTTGGAAGATTTGACAAATGAAATAACTTTAGTTCTAGTGAATATTTTGAGATTTTTTTTTTTTTAAATAATTTATACTTATTTGCGCTACAAGCATCACGGGTTTTATGCACTTGACTATTTTACTTTTTAAAAAAAAATTTGTATTTTTTTGGTTTCATTTTAAAAAAAGATAGCCATTTTGTTAAGAATAATTTGCTGAAATTTTTAACTGCTCGATAACCAAATTTTGACAATTACTTTTTAAGTTACTAAAGGTTAAAGGGTAGGATGGGAGGTGGAGTGCGGTACCGAAATGCACGCAGATAAAAATACCTCTATGCGCTCTACTAAATTCAGATATGGACAGAAGGATGGACTGGTGCGCCAATATGTTAACTAATATGGACGGTGATCCATTTTTGCCCAGAGTTTGAATCGGCCGAGCGACTACGGCGGACGTCGACTGATAAGCCTTAATAGTGGAGGAAATGTGCTCCGATAATGCTCCTATAGACGTCGGCTATCTCGAAGATCCACGTGAATGGCCTTGTAAGTCCCAAATCGAGATGGAGCGATTTCCGTCCGTAGGCGCGGATCAGCTATGTTGGGCCATCTTACCATCAAACTCATTGGGGAATTGCGTACAGCCAGCACAACATGACCTAGAGCCGGGTCTCTAACTAACCAGCACTCTGTTAGGAAGCAACACTAAACGGCAGACCTAGGTGAATAGACACTTATTTGAGTTTTCCTACCCATCAACCAGTCGCCCTAAGCCTTCATACGTGCCGTATACCCGTTTTAAGTTAAATTCCCGATTGTACGGCTCACCACCTACTGTACATACAGATAAGACTTGCGCGGCGGCGGATCACATTTTGTAAGTCACCCGGGTATCTTCTTAAAGTGACCGGAAGGTGCATTACCCACGCACCCGCCCATCGAAAATTCCATTGAAAAACTATCTCAGTAATTTTTATTTTTATTGTACAAATTAGTAAACACATTTCAAAAAATTGTGCACGCCCTATTTTTTTATAAAATTACAAACTATAAATAAATCATAGAAAATTGAGACTTTTAAAATGTATTTATTGTACATCAATTACAATTTATTTCCTCGTGTTGTTGTGTTTTTGTTTAGTGTTATATTAAGCAGTTTCTTGATTATGCTAATGCGGTTTGAAGCCTTTTGTTAAACCCAAACCAAAGCCATATGATCATAAAAATTTGAATTACTGAAATGAAATAAATGTTGTTGTATTTATAATTGAAATCCTATTAAAGTTACGGTTTTAAAATGGAGGAAATCTACCGTTTCCGATATGGTAATGATATCTAGTCCAATCGCAACATCCGGACGTGCTTAACATATCGGCATAGGTCAATTCATTGTCCATCATTATGAAACTCAATATCACTTTTATCGGGTCGAATATGTGTTGAAATATCATAAAAATATCAAAGCAAATGTTTAATGCAAAGTCCGTGTCTATGGTCGTTCCAAATAAATCTGCACCCTGTAGAAAAAAAAATACAATGAATAGGCAGTACGACTTCTAGCGAGAATCAAAAGGGTGTTAATTTTATACAGTATAAAGCCTTGTATAAAGCTTTTTTATAAAGCCTTTGAACGAATGGTTCATAATCGTATAGTAAGATATATCGATGAAAAACTGATACAAGAGCAAGCAGGCTTTAGGAAAGGGAAATCATGCTCAAGGCAGATATTAAATATAACCCAGTTAATTGAAAACGGTTTCGAAAAAAAAAATATCACTGTAGTCTTCTTTCTTATCGTGTCCGGCCCGGTTTTTGAAGGATTGGTTGACGGATATTTTTATCAAAGATATCCTCCGTCTTAGTGGTGCCCGAGTGTTACTAATAAGTACCCAATCTTCGTGGAGGCTCCTTTAATGCCACCATCACTACTAGTAGCCCTTATAGACCTGATCGCATAGGCAGTGTTCTGGCCCCAATCAATTTTAATATTTATACGAACGATCAACCAATCACTCCAGGTGCCAGGCATTTCATCTACGCCCATGATACAGCGATAGCGGTTCAAAATAATAAATTCGAAGGAGTAGAAACTAAACTAGAGTCCTCGCATAAAACATACCATTATTTATTTAGTACACCATTCCATATTTCATTTTGTTTTATATATACCTGTTGACTTTTTGACTAATTGATATTATGTTGTGTTATCTATAGTATATATGTAATGATGTTTACAAATTGAATTACCTGTAAAACAACATGTCACCCCATTCGAAAAAAATACAGTTTAAAACTATTATACAGTTTTACAAGAGAGCAAAATAAAAATTGGTATTAATTCAAACTTTTTACTATTGACTTAGTACAACTTTTTTTTCCTGGTGGTAAAATCAATACAGGTAATTAACACATTGGCAAAAATTGTATAGTTATATACGTGTACATTTGCGGGACATTATTTTATTTTATTTATATAAATACGTGAGTTAAATTCAAAATTATAATCATTATGAGTATACTCACTTTAAAATAGTAATTTCCACACAAAAAGCATAGGGTTAAGACCACGTTAACGAGGTTTAATCCTAGCATGGTAATCGTATACTTTCTGTTTGTATCTGGGGAAGAATTATATTCATCATCTATTTTTTTATATGCTTCCTCTATTTGTTTATCTATTTCATTCTGCCTTTCTGTGGTATTTTTCGTTATTCCTCGGATAGAATCTATTAATTTTTCCCTTAGTTTGATAGTTGCATTTGCTGCTTCTTTTAATTCTTCTTTAGCTTGGTATATTTTTGTGTAATTACTTTCTATGATATGGCATGTAAAAAAAATTAGGCAGTGAAATTTTGAAGAATTTGAATAGATTCAATTACAACTTACCTTTTATCATATAGCATGTTGACGCCGTAGTCGAGTTAAATGTTATGTATATCTAAAAAGAAACATTTTAATATTGATTTGGTTTCAAATATTTGTTAATTGTTTCCATTCCAAATAGTAGACTTACAAAGTAGAGTAACACACTATAGTAAACCCATCTCTGAACCGGTATTCCTAAATGTGAGCTGAGGTTACAACACTCACAAAATGGATAGCACATGGTTATTTAATAAGTAGCAGTTGTTTTAAAATAAATGTCTGACTTAATTAGTACAAAAATACTAAAATGCTAAATTTAACTGTAAAATTCAACACACGTTGCTACCGTGTAAATCGTACAAATTCTTCCTTGTTATGGCCAGCATAACTTATCTATTTTCTTTTCTTTTTAAGAAAGTTTTTAACAATTTTTAATTGCCTCATAAGCTTTTCACGGATGTAGAAATGGTAAATGGTATAAATGATGAGAAATAACTAATAACCTTTTATTTTAGTTAAAAAATGTACTACACACATACTGGTATTAAGCAAAAAAAACATGAAAAATATGAAAGAAATTATTAAAAGAAGCAGAGAGAAAACTGAACTGGAAAAAACTGATGGAGTTATCCTGTTGCATATGTTTTTTATATGATGTGACAGGTGTATGTTTTCGTTAGTTGAAATAATTAAGTGGGGTTGTAGAGCCTCATAATTATACGCCGATTGCTGCCCACCTTGGACTGTCTTCCCTAGCTGAGCGCCGTCGTTCCGCTGGCCTTAAATTCCTCGCAGGGTTATTAAACCATGACATCGATTCACCCGTCCTACTCTCTCTAATCTGTTTTAGAGTTCCACCTCGTTCATCCCGTTCTTCCACCCAATTCTATGTCCGGCATGCCACCACAAATTTATTAGTTATTAGGTGAAACTTAATGCAAATTTTAAGCCCAAATCTAAAGTTTAACGTTATGTAGTTTGCGCATACGATTGAGTTACTTAAAGCTCTACTACTGGAATAGTTTATTTAAAG